>NW_007727375.1:188023-189673 GCF_000696425.1 Galeopterus variegatus | reverse complement strand
CTTCCACCTATAAGGCTTCCAATTTAAAGTTCTAAGTGTACAGAAATGTCCAATACAACTTTATGTTGTCTGAGCTCCTGCAGTGTAAATATCTTATCTGCATTTCATTAATAGGATTTGCAGAACATTAAGGCCTGTGACAGACCTTAAGAAGTATTGACCTGCACCAGCCAGCACCTCACCGAGCACATAACATTAATCTCATTCTACAGAGTAGAAAAATGAGATGGTGAGAGACTCATGTGATGTGGTGTCCCACATGACCTGGTGGTCAGGAGACTGGTCTGGACAGATCTGGGTACTCCACCTTGTCCACTTATGAGACAGTGACTCTGGGTGAGTGACGTCACGTCTCCCAGCTTCAGTTTTCTTATCTGTAAAAGGGGTTGTAAAAGGGCTGCAGAGTTGAATGAGAGGAGGCATTCCCAACCCTTAGTTACTGTAGTGACTAATAAATGTGACCTGCTGCTCCACCATGGCTGCTGTCACCACAACTGTTCACGGCCTGGGCTCCTGGGCCTCTAGGAAATGCTGCCCCGTGGGCTCTACAGCAGTGAGACAAGTTGGAGAGGCTGCTCCTAACACAGAAGGTGACAGCAAATTTATGGACATCAGCTTGTCAGGGAAGAAAGTGAGAGCTGGATTTGGCAACTTAAAAGGCAAAGGGAAACAAAGCAATAAGCTCACTGAAGGAGCACAGAGCCGAAGAGGCTGAGCCACTAGAAATGAAATGGGGAGCATTAATGGTTACTTTCCAATAACCCTGACCATATATGGATTGAAAATGGCCCTCAGCAGAGCAACAAGAAAATTTATGGGAGCCACAAGTATAGAATATTTTAAAGATTATTAGGTAAAGTTGTAAAAATCTAAGCATAGGAGAGATTAGATACGGTAGAGTGAACAATAAACACCTTACTTATCAAGTCATTTACTCCTCGTAACAAACCTTTCAGGAGGGTGCTATTGTCCAACATAGGTGTCGCTGCTCCAGCCAGCCCCTGCCATCATCTAGGGACACGTGTTTTACTACTGTCTAGTGACACGACTTTGGGCTAATTCTTGAGCCCCGGAATGGTGCAGAACAGGGAAATCTGCTGCCTGGCCAACCTCACAAGAGATTGCTTGTGAGGACTGAGGCACGCAGGCGATGAGAGTGTACCGAGGCACATAAAGAGATATATATATATTAAATGTCACAAGGCTATTGGTAAGTCAGGAGAACTGCGGTGAAGCCTTTCTGTGGCATGAGAACCCCCTAAGAGTTGTCCTTGCCTCATGTTTCTGGGAGTCTAAGTATTCACCAGATGTGCAATTATTTGATAAGACTTTAGCTCCAGGTGCTATGGCAACAACCACAAAACGAAACCACTGAAATTAAGCAAGTAGGAGAATACCGCTGTCATGGAATCTGAAGGTGTAATATGCTGTTGCAGGGAGCAATTAAAAAAAATAATAATAGGGCCGGCCCGGTGGCGCACTGGATAGTGCGCCGCTTGGGAAGCGCGGTGGTGCTCCCGCCTGAGGGTTTGGATCCCACATACAGACCGGTTCCCGCTCACTGGCTGAGCGAGGCGCGGGAGCAACACCGAGGGTTGCGATCCCGTTGCCGGTCCCCGGTGCGGGCGCAACACCGAGGGTTGCGATCCC
>NW_007727375.1:170981-187651 GCF_000696425.1 Galeopterus variegatus | reverse complement strand
GGGATCGCAACCCTCGGTGTTGCGCCCGCACCGGGGACCGGTAACAGGATCGCAACCCTCGGTGTCGCGCCCGCACCGGGGACCGGCAACGGGATCGCAACCCTCAGTGTTGTGCCCGCACCGCGCTCAACCAGTGAGCGGGAACCGGTCTCCACATGGGATCTGAACCCTCGGCGGGAGCGCCGCCGCACTTCCCAAGCGGCGCACTCTCCAGTGCACCACTGGGCCGGCCCGAGAAAAGTCATTCTTGGCTTCAAACATGTGTCACATCTTTTAGCTACATAGAATTGTCTTCAGCAACCTTTAAACTTCTGGGAGGAAAACTTCTAGCCCTGACCCAGTGCATGTCCCTCTCTAGTTTATTCCAAGGGTTTTTTTCAAAGTCTCAAGGGTCAGGAAGGACCCTCAGCATCTAGGGTGGTGTCCTCCTCCCTCTTTAAGCCCACCCACTGACCATGTTGAGAACCTCTCAATGTTCTTCTCACTTAGGAGGCAGCAAAGATGAGTCTTTCTCACCTTTGGACAGTTTTCCGTCTGGTATGTTCGTCCAAGTCTCACTGGTCACAACTTAGATACGCCAGACAGCACTGCCCAGCTTCAATGTTTACTTTATCTGTCGGCCCTCGTATCTAATCCATAGCCATCCCTCAATCCTGATTTTACAAATGGGAAACATTCAGAACAGGAAGGAAAAGATCAAGTTCAAAGCAAGTTCAGAGACAGGATTTGTGTTGCCTCCAAGGGTGGTAACCTCCAGGAATCTTCAAAAGAATGCTTCATAGGTGACAATGGTAACCAAACTCCATATACAACAGCAACCCTGGTGGTATATGAGCATGCCCCTCATGAAGATGGCTCCACAGACACATTTATGTTTTGGCTCTTCTCACACTGCTTCTTTGTCCCAGCAGCTGCTTTCCTCTCACGACACGGATAATCAGTAATGCTTGCACTTAAAATGCAAGCAAAACTGTCCATTCAGCAGAAAGACAGCCGAGGTTATGGGGGTGCCATGCTGCCAGGAAAAACTGTGTGTGCTTTCCCCTTTTCTAAACTGTAAAGTTGGCAGATTCTGTACCTATGTGCTGACACACACTGGCTTTTGCTCAAATCTAGACTTCAAAAATTCCTATCCTGTTTTGAAATCCTTTGGAATCACCTTAAAGGCCACTTTACAAAGAAGCTCTCTGCAGCAGTCTCTCTTAGAGGATAGCCACGTAGCACATTTCACTATTCAGAGTGGAGTAGCCAATCTCTGGACTAAAAAACAGATCACATTTTTACTTTTAAAATAAGCAGCATATGGGGCCGGCCCGGTGGCGCACTGCTACAGTGCGCCGCTTGGGAAGTGTGGTGGCGCTCCCGCCGAGGGTTCGGATCCCACATACAGACCGGCCGCTCACTGGCTGAGCGAGGTGCGGGAGCAACACCGAGGGTTGCGATCCCGTTGCCGGTCCCGGTCCGGTGCAGGCGCGACACTGAGGGTTGCGATCCGTTGCCCGTCACGAAAAAAGACAAAAAGGGGGAAAAAACATAAAAATAAAATAAGCAGCATATACTGGAGGTAGAATAACTGTGCACAACGCTTTGGGAAGAAATTTGGAACTTATTTCAACAGTCTTAAGAAAATGAATTCTTGGGGCCGGCCTGTGGCTCACTTGGGAGAGTGTGGTGTTGCTAACACCAAGGCCACGGGTTCAGATCCCTGTATAGGGAGCTGGTTAGCTCACTTGGGAGAGCGTGGTGCTGACAACACCAAGTCAAGGGTTAAGATCACCTCACCGGTCATGTTTAAAAAAAGAAAAGAAAAAAGAAAAAAGAAAATGATTCTCTTAGACCCAGGAGTCCTATTCTAGGGACCTATCCTAAGGAATAATTCTAAAAAAGAAAAGGCTTTATGTACAAAGCTTTGCAATGCATTAACTGCAGCAGCAAAACCTGAAAACACTTTACATTCTTACAGGGGCAGGTATAAGTAAACCAACATACATCTGTTTGATGGAATGATGGCCACCCACAACATAGGTCTGCAAACTCTTTAAGAATGTGGAAAGTGCTTATGCCATGCTAAGTAAAAAAGCAGGACTCAACATTGTATATATGGAATGATTATAATCACATGGTAAAAAAACAAATGGCAGACCACAAGCTGAAGATCCAGCATCGCATGGAAAAAGGAGCGTGGTAGGAGATGAGAGGAATCTCTGTGATCTTGAACAGGTCCTAGTCCCTCTGCTTTTTCATCAAAAAAACAAAAACAAAAACAAAAACAAAAACTAAAAAAAACCCAGAGAAAACAGGACCTTTGCAGGATTTCTGTAAAGACTAAATGAGATATACTCAATCCATACATGGAAAAAGGAGCCTGGTAGGAGATGAGAGGAATCTCTGTGATCTTGAACAGGTCCTAGTCCCTCTGCTTTTTCATCAAAAAAACAAAAACAAAAACAAAAACTAAAAAAAACCAGAGAAAACAGGACCTTTGCAGGATTTCTGTAAAGACTAAATGAGATATACTCAATCCATGACAACTGTTATTTTTATACAACGAGAGCTCAGGGACATGTATATTTATTTAAAGGGTGTGGCCCTGTTGCCAGAATGCTCATCACACCCTGAGGTGTGCTCCACACCATCCCTCCCTCTCTGTGAAGAGACCAGGGCCAGAGGCACACAGCATCTGTGACTTAACCACTTCGCTGGAACTTCTTGAACAGATGCATGAGGGCACTCTCTACCAAGTCTGGTGATGAAAGAGGCACTGCCCCTCTCTGTGAAGAGACCAGGGCCAGAGGCACACAGCATCTGTGACTTAACCACTTCGCTAGAACTTCTTGAACAGATGCATGAGGGCACTCTCTACCAAGTCTGGTGATGAAAGAGGCACTGGCCTCAATTCTGGCTCTGCCACTCCAAGTACACACTCAACCTGGAGCCTTAATTTCACCATGACTAGAATGAGGACGAAGACACCTCCCTCTCGGGTTACCTTGAGGATTAGGATTTTTTTTTTTTTTTTTTTAAGATGACCAGTAAGGGGATCTTAAACCTTGACTTGGTGTCAGCACCACACTCTCCCAAGCGAGCAAACCGACCATCCTTATATAGGGATCTGAACCCTGTGGCCTTGGCGTTATCAGCACCACACTCTCCTAAGTGAGCCACAGGCTGGCCCCAGGAATTGTTTTTAAAGTGCTCAACATAGCAGCAGATAATCAATGAGACATATGAATTATTATAGGATAAATGGGATGACAGTTGTCAATCAGTCTTTGGATAAAGCCCATAAAAAGCTCCAGATAAGCTGAGCAGAATTTATAGCCTACTTACTATGGCCATCATCATAGAGATGAAACAAACAAGAGACAAGGATTTTCCAGATTGCACACAGGATGGGGATTGCTTTTCAAAGCATTTTGATAGATTTATTCTTTGATTTTGTTTTATTTTTGGCGGCTGGCTGGTATAGGGATCTGAACCCAGGACCTTGGTGTTATAAGGCTGTGCTCTAACCAACTGAGCTAACTGGCCATCCCTGGGGACTGCCTTGTTTAGAGAAAAATGGAGACATTCTTTGACCTGTTAGGTATAGTAAGAAGGATAGCTGTGGCTGAGTTAAGGATGTGATCAAAATAGAAAGTGGTGTGTGAAGAACAAGGTGGTGGCAAAGTGATTTAGTCTGGCCAGTATCTGGCACCAGTCTGGGATGGCAGAACGTTTTGTCTCCATCAGAGAGGCTTTCTAAGCTGAGTCTCTACATTAAAAGAAGAAATTCTGAAGGTTAAATTCCAAGCCCTGACCCACTCCAGGAAGCACCAGCTACCGCTCCTATTGGGCCTGGCCAGTGCAGTTTGATGCTCCCTGTGGTTTCTGGAAATGAAGCTCGGTGGATGTTAGGGGCAGCAAAGACCACCCTGAGTAGTCACGCAGCTTCCCCAATTACCCTCAGGTTATGGTGCCTGTCCCCTTGCTGCTGAGGGAAAGGGACTTTATTGACATGTTAACAGCAACTTAACAGGTACTCCAATGGGTGCCCAAGCAGTGTCTTTTCAAGGCACCCCACAAATGGGAGGGGAAAACAGAACTTTCTTTTACTTTTGTAGGGTTCTCTCCTTTAGCAAACCAAATAACATGCCTCATGATGCTGAGGTGGATCAAGGAGAGGTCAGCAAAATACTATATTTCTCCAAGAAGAAAAAGGATGCTCAGGAACTCTTGGTGGGATGGGTCTGGAGCTTCTTCACCCCACAGGCTTCAGGCTGTGCAGTAGGGCATTGGATCTGAGCAGGGACCTGTTTTTGCAGAGCACAGGCCTGTCATTGATAAGGGTGCTAGGGATTGCTTGTTGATGGCGAGCCCTACTCTGGATGAAGCAGCTTCTGCTGGCCTAACCTCTGCTTCCCTTCTACCCCACCACCTTTGTTACTGGCTGCTCACTCCACATTCTGCCTCTGACAGGAGGCTTCAGGTACTGGGCTGCCCACGGTCACCATCCACTGTAGACAGGTAGACACAGAGGTAGCTCCCCTGGCTGGAGAGCTTGAACAAAGTCATCTCCTCCTATTTGCTCCATGGGCTCCTCAATCTCCTCTGTCTTCAGAATTTGATGGATAAACATGATTAATTTTAGGAGAACCCTTTCTGGGTCCAAGCTTTGTTGCCTGTGCCTATTCTTCTTCATACAGGCCACAGGGATTGAAGCCAGGGTGCAAGAGAATTTTTTGAGTCTTTTGGAGAGCAAAGCTATAGAAATTGTTCTGTTACCTTATTTCCCTGGATGGTAAGGGATGCACAATAAACTTTGATAACACAGTAACTTTGATAACACAGTGAGCTACAAGATGACTTCATAAAGGGAAATTCTATTACCTTTTCGTCTTTCCTCCCAAAATTGAAAGCACAAAATGATGTGCTAAAAGTGAGAGTGGAGGGGGCACAGTGGGGAAGAAAGTAAAAAGCCAAAAGCTGAACTTGACAGAAGTCGTGGTTTTGCTTCCTCTCCTTTCACACTCACATCCAAATGGCAAGCCAAGGCTGCCAACGTCTATCTCAGGAGTTATTAGATCAAATTAATCTCGGCAAAGAGCTTTAAATATTCAAAGCTCCATTAATCCTCATGTCTTGTAATTAAATATGTTTGTTAAGAAGGCTTGGACAAAAGCAAAACATTTTCAAAATGTTCATTCTTTACATTCGTAGCATTATAATGCATTTCTAAGTACTGACCTTGTAGAAAACTATGTAAAAAATTCCACGAAGCACACACTGTTAGAACATGGCAGAAAGAATGTAGATACAATCTCCACACTGAGCTTTAAAAAATGTGCCTGGATAAACATCCTCACTTGTAAGGCTCCACATAATTTAACCAGTGATAACCTCCCCTTTGTTCTAACTCTCTCTGATCTTTGTTCGCCCCTTCAGGTCCTGAGGGCTAGTAGCCCCCACATGTACCTTGAGAAAGTCCCTTGCTTCCGCTGCACTGGAATCCCCTCTTCTATTTCTTTCCTTGCTGAAACGAACAGCTTTTTGTCAGTTTTCCAGGGATAACCTTCTCATTGATAATCAACTATTAAACAGATGGGTCACCCCAACATATTGTGTGTCCCTGGAGGGAAGGCATCCAATCTTCCGTTTCTAAATTAGAGTGCACTTCTCAAAACTCTCAAGGAGCACCACTGCAGCCAGGTGGCCTCTGCATAGCTCTAGGCACCTTTGTCTAAGAGCCCTCACCTCACAGCCTCATTTACTTCCCACAACCCCTCTGAAGGGCAGCTGGAACAGGAATGAGCATCCCCATTTCTTTGATGAAGAAAGTCAGAACAAATGATCTGCTGATAGTCATACAGTAACTATTTAGAGTGTGAGTGTTACCAGTTCTCTGATTAAGTGCTGCTGGTGGGAACCGTCAGTGCCTTCGGGAAAGGCTGTCACCTACAATGTGCTCCAATGATTTGTCTAAACTGTTTGGCTTGTCGGAACTGTAGTTATCAACTATTTCACATATAAAAATATGTGAGCTGGGTTTAGAAAACTTGTCAATGAAGCTTTCAAAGGCAGTGCTATTTGTGGCAATGGAATTTTACCTATAGATCTTAAAAGATGAAAGTAGAAGCCCTGATTATTCCAATTGGATTAACTGCCAAGGTCAATCGAATATGTGTGTCAGGAATTCCAGGTTCAAAATCAAAACCTAGAAATTAAGGGAATATGTGGAATTTTTAGAAACCAAAGATTCCACTCACATCTGACTCTTGGACAAAGACATTGTAGAAGGATTCTCATATTGGCACTTGTGGACCTAAAAGACATCTTAAGTTTCTTCCAGGGGGAATATGTGGAATTTTTAGAAACCAAAGATTCCACTCACATCTGACTCTTGGACAAAGATATTGTAGAAGGATTCTCATATTGGCACTTGTGGACCTAAAAGACATCTTAAGTTTCTTCCAGGTCCAAAAGCAAAAGTCTGTGATAAGCTCGTCTGCCCCTTACAAGATTCTGAGGTAAGTAGACCTCATTACAGAAAAGAAAACTAAGGCAGAGAAATTAAATGCCCCCAAATGATGAAGAAATAAAGAACAATAAAAATACTTGTCTTTGTTTCCTTCCCAAGACCCAGGAGAGGGAGAAGATCAATGAATCTAACCACATTTCCAAGGACCTAAAGGTTAAAGCTGATAAGAGTTTTGCAGACTTCTCTTCCTTCAGTCCTCAGACAACCCAGTGAATTAGGTAGGTATCATCATATCATCATTTTTTAGATGAAGAAACCAAGTTACTAAGAGACTGAAGGCCTTGCCTAGATAACATAGATTATGTCCAGAATTCTTATTGTTATACCACAATTAACATATTATCATACTCTTTACCCTATTTTCTAGCAGGAAAAAACAGCTGTTCTAAAGATTTTACTTATGCTTGATGGAAGGTACTGACTTTTGTAAATGAAACTAAAGAGGTGATTGGAATAGTAAATAAACATTGGATATTCCTGCTCTAAGTCCTGGATCCTACTACATCTGGCCAGTGGGAACATCAGGCTTTTCAACTTGCTGTTAAAAAAGCACGGAACTGTGTAAAACTGAAAGCATTTCCAGCAATGATTTAGTCTTTCAATTATTTCTATATTGAGGGAAAAAGCAGAGTAAAAAGCCATAAAAAGTACAGACAGTAACTGAAACCAAGGTGAAAACTGCATAAAATATGACACACTCACATTAAAGAAACAGAGGCAGGAACTACTTACTGGCTGGTTTATTCCAGACAGACTGAATGCTGGGAGAAAACTGTTCAACTAAACTTGGATTTCTATCTCGAAATTAAAAAAAAAAGTTTTCAGAGCTCTGTCGACACTAGTGAAAAAAAATCCATGTACATACTAAGAAACACAGAAAGACATAAAGAGTGAAAGTTCCCTTTGTTTCAAGCCTTCCTTTTGCAGTTTGTTTTCCTTCCAGAAAAAGCTACGCATTCATTTAACAGATATATCCTTTACATTTATACAAAAGAGAGCAAAAGGCTCACGTTGCATACATCTTATCTTTCTTTTTTCAGTTGACAGTGTATTTCTTGGAGAGACTTCCTTATCAGTACTTACAGGTCTATTTAATATTTTGGAATGGGCTATGCAAAATTTTTTGGTGACTCTAGCACTGGGTAATTCTCAGTTTATTTTACTTTCTTATTAACAAAAGGGTTGCTTTTGATAAAGCATAATACAGGCTCCAAAATGTTAGCAGCTAGCATTAGTATGCAGAGCACTGTGCTCTTTAAAGTCAAATTTAAGACGCTGAACTCAAATGTTGACTGATGAGGAAATAGAAAAACAAACAAACAAACAAACAAACAAAAAACACTGAAAAGAACTGAATAAAGGAAATATTCCTTTTTCCTCAAGTGGACTTGAGAAGCTTGGGGTATAGTTCTTTCTGCTGTAGCTCACATGTAAGAATAGGTTTTCAATACTATACAACAAAAAGAAATCCCTAAGCAGTAATTAGTAATGTCAGTGTTCTGGCTGGATTGCTCCAGGCCCCATTAATAATGCAAGAGCAGGAGCAGGATGAATGTGTAAGTGTACAACAGAGGTTTCAAGGTTAAAAGCAGTAATGGAGAGAGCTACGGAGGGGGCACGGCGAGGGGGTGCTGGTGCTGGCAGAAGAGGAAGAAAGTGTGTGATTGTGTGTGTGTGTGTGAGAGAGAGACAGAGAGAGAGAGAGAGAGTTTTAAATCTATTCTTTAAAACACCCAGCTTCCCTTTAGGGGCAACATGTATGTATGGCAAAGCACAACTTCTTAGTGTCCTCAATCAAGCAAAATACAGCCTTTCCTCTATTTGAAGTGGACATATATCCCCGGCCACCTGGTAGGAAGTATGTCAGTTCTAACTCTATGACATTGCAGAGTTACTAGTGTATGAAATTGAGGTCAGAGGAAACTGCACCGTATCTTTCAAACATATTTTCTATGTTTTAAATTACTTGTAAGAGGTAATGCCTGCTTGTTCAGCAGAACTGGTGCCTCCTCACTTAATGGTCTTACAGCAGAAGTCAAGGCAAGTAATGCAGAGCAGGCCCTGGTCTGACAGCCAGGCATTCCTCCTCTAGTGGGAGAGAGAAAAGATCTTATACTGTTACAGCTGCCTCTGCATCTCTACAAATCTCCATGTTTTCAAGGGGAGATTTCAAAAGGTGCAATTTCCAACATCCCTACACAGAGCTTTGTAGAAAAACTGAATGATAGCAAATAAGCCTGTAAATTATACCTAGAAAAGGCTTAGTATGGCGATTTGAAAAATATTTGCTTGGGAAATGGAGGAAGGGGCTATGAACTGAGGCCAACAGTCAAGTGTGAATTCTTAAGCTGTTTATATCTTCACCGCTGTTCTAAACAGATGCAGATTTGCTGCTAAACCTTTTGCTTGTTCCTCACATACCAAAAGTGAATTGTTTTACATACTAGGAAAGTAACAACTTTATCTGCTGGTTTCACAACTCAAACCAGATATTTTAAAAACTGGTCATAGCAATGCTCAGTGAATCAGAACCCATCCCTACTTGTCAGTCAGAAATAGATTGTGGGAAAAAGAGGTAGTTGGAAGCAGTCTTGAATCCTAATTACTAAAAGCTGTATTTATTCCCATGGGGCTCTGCCTTCTGATTCAAGGTTTCTCACTGGTTGCACCTTGTCCAGCAGCTCCTGAGCTAGTGCTGTAAATGGAGCTTGTGCAGAAGGGCAAGCAAGAAGAAAGGCAGAGTGGCCGTGTTCCAGCTCTTTCCACTCAACACCAAAAGCACTTCTTTTTAGGTGGTTAAAATAAGCCCTTACAAAGAACCAGGAGAAATAGCTATGAATTTGAAAATATACAAGCATATTTTAATAATTACATTTCTTTCTTTTCAAGTTCTCTTAAAACAAAACAAAATCCTTTTGCCCTAAAAGTTCACATAAAAAAATAAAAAAGAAAACATGAGAAACAAAAAAGTTCACATATGACTGGGTTGATGAAAATGGGTGTAATTCTTTTTTTTATTGAAGAAATAATATATGTACATTCCTCCCTGACCTTCAGTGACTCTCCTCAAAAGCAATTCATGGCTACCCATTTTTTATCTATCCTTCCAAACAGATTTTACATATACATCAGCAAACATCTCCTCCTCCCATTTAAGACCAAGTGAGAGCACACCCTCTGTTCTACATCTTGCTTTTCCACTTAATACATCTTGGAGACAGCTCCAAATTGGCAAAATCAGATCCACGTCATTCTTTTTTTTTTTTTGTTTTGTTTTTTACTGACCAGTAACGGGATCGCAACCCTCGGTGTCGCGCCCGTACCAGGGACTGGCAACAGGATCGTAACCCTCGGTGTTGCGCCCGCACCGCGCTCAGCCAGTGAGCGGGAACCGGTCTCCACATGGGATCTGAACCCTCGGCGGGAGCGCTGCTGCGCTCCCAAGCGGCGCACTCTCCAGTGCACCACCAGGCCGGCCCACACGTCATTCTTTTTAATGCTATGGTGTATGCCATGGGTTAGTGAACTCCAGCTCATGGGCAAAATCTGGCCCACTGCCTATTTTGGTAAATATATGTATATTGGAACACAGCCACATCCATTTGTTTACATACTGTCTATACTTACTTTCATGCTACAAAGGTAGAGTTGAGTAGCTAGGACAAAAACCTTATGGTTCTAAATATTTACTATCTTGCCTTTTTTTTTTTTTTTTTTTTTTTTGTCCTTTTTGAGACCGGCCACACTGTGCTCAGCCAGTGAGCGCACCAGCCATCCCTATATAGGATCCTGCGCTCCCTGCGCCGCACTCTTGAGTGCGCCACGGGCTTGGCCCAACTACTACTATCTTGCCTTTTAAAGAAAAAGTGTGTTCACCCCTGGTGTATGCCATTGTCTGGATATACCAAAATGTATTTAACCTGTTCCCTGCTGACGAATTCAAGTGGAAAATGGATATCCTTAAGAATAAAATTAAATGGGCCGGCCCGGTGGCGCACTGGATAAGTGCGCCGCTTGGGAAATGCGGTGGCGCTCCCGCCCGAGGGTTCGGATCCCACATACAGACTGGTTCCCGCTCACTGGCTGAGCGAGGCGCGGGAGCAACACCAAGGGTTGCAATCCCATTGCTGGTCCTCGGTCCGGTACGGGGGCAACACTGAGGGTTGCGATCTGTTGCCGGACACGGAAAAAGACAAAAAAAAAAAAAAAAGAATAAAATTAAACTCCTTAAATGTTAAGAGGCATTAAGAACAATGAGGAAGGAAAGAGCAGGAACTAGCTAGGAAAAAGCCGGCATGAAGATGCCAGGCTTAAAGAAGGAACTTCAGAGCGAGCTACAACCTCCCTAAGTGTCACTTCCTCTTTTTAGAGGAAGTAAGAGGGGAACTGTAGGTCTTTTGATAAGAGGAAATTCCCCTTTGCTATATCAAAGCTACTCTCTGTGTTTGTGTTTTTCTAAAGTTAGGCAAGACTGCCCGAGGCATACTGTGACCAAATTAGGAAGCAAGCAGGCTGATGTTTCTAAGCTGGTCACCACATGGCCAGGACGCTCAGGCATGCACAGACAGTGATGGATGGGGAGGGGGAGACTCTAAGTCCAAGAAGAAAATGCCGTTTGCTTGAGAAATTAGTCTCAAAAAATTACACTTAATTAGAATTTACAATTGTTCTATAAGACAAAATTCCCTTGCTGTTGCTGACAAAAACCATAAGGGTTTCCAAGGTTTCCACAAGCAAAGAATGTGTGACAAGCACAGTGAGATGAACAATCGTGGCTGTCATCTGCTTATTTCAAGGGCAGTGAAGGTCTTGAGAAGTACCAGGAAAATTATATCAATCAGTTCTTTGACAGATCAAGATATTCAGTTTTACATTGTTGAGAAAAAAATATATAAAGTTCTTTCTTAAAAAAAGAGATGTTCAAACTCTTCGTTTTAAGATTGCCTACCCAATTGCTTTGCTTGTTGGAACAGTAAAGTTTTAAATTAGTCTTACAGCTTCAAAACAAAGTCTAGGTATGTGATACTTGAATCATTCACACTGGACTTGCTTCAGCCATTCCTACTCAATGATATTTTCTTTCAGGAATGACTTTGAGTTAACTTTTGATTCTGAGCCAGTAAGCTCAGAATCTATTCCAACCACCAGCACTATCTGGATAGTAACATTTAACCTTAAAAATCCTTGCTTTCCTCCCAAATTTCTAGATCAGCAACATTCTTAGACATGATTTTTGTTCTCTTAGGAATGTGCTCAGTTCAGTTCCAACATCCGCTATGAAATCAATGTGTAGTTAGAGCTAGGGTACGTTTAAATGGGGAAAAAAAAAAAAATCTCAGTTTTGCTTTACAGGAAAATATCCAGGGGAGCCAAGCAAAAGGATGGGTCTGCTAGCAGCTTAATCTGAGAACCTGCTTGCCCAGAGCCCTGTTTTTGGTGTAGGGCTCCAGACAGAACACACAGTCTGTTGAAACAGCATTTCCTTTGCTGCTGCTCTGCTTGTGTTGGGTTGGTAGCCTGGTCCCTTTGCCAGGGTACATGAGACAGAAATTTTGCAGCTACTGTCTCCAAGTGGCTAAATGTCAAAGTAGCTAATCATTTGCTTCCTAACTACTCCTGTGTTGATTTTGAACAATCACCTAAAGGACCCATAATTTTATAGATAACAAAGGCTATATACTTTCCAAAAGACTCTGGTTGACTGATATACAAAACTCGTCAATTAAGAACTGTATTTCTATTAGTCGAGGTTTCTGTGGCCCACCTTTAACTAGCCAAACAGTACACTAATGGACCACTGGGGACATATATGGGTTAAGTAAGACCTTTCTATATCCCTGAACCCAAAGTCTATATACAATCAAAAGACAAAAATTTGATGATTTCTTTAAGCTGCATGAACCCGGCACTTAACCCCTCTAAGGACTTTCTTCATGTGCACAATGAGGGTGTGTAGGTTATTTGATCTCTGGGGTTCCCCTTATAAATCTAACACCTACAATTACCAATCAAGAGAACCAAATGTCAGTAATACAGAACCTCCTGGGCAGGCTCAGTGCAGCTCCCTGTAAGAGGGTTTGGACCCCACATCCCCATGTGTCCCACTAGGCGAACAGACACGAAAGCAACACCCCAGCCTGTCCAGACCTCATATTCATCGCTCTTGTCTCTTGTTCCCCTCACTGCTGGGGCTGCCTGAAGCCTGGACTAAGTTCTGCTGTGGGCTCGGGACAAGCACGGCTGTGCCTCTGGCTGAGAGTGCCTCTCCTGCCCATCTTCTGCCTTCTCCCTGCAGTGCAGAAGGCACCATGGCTATAGACAAGTTTTGTTGCCCTTTTATGGTAGAAAAATGAATTGCCTGCCCAGCAGTGGAGCCGAGAGAGATGACAGAACGGAAAGTTGTCATTTGTTGTGGTTTTGGCAGCCACAGAATAGAGTGTTCTCCCCTTAGCCACCCTTGGATGGATGGTGCACACCAGGCATTTACCGAAGGAAAAGTAAAAAAACCCTGGCCAAACTGCTCCCAGATGCATTCCTTCTTTTCCTTGCCTGTAAACGGATGTGTTTGTTTACAACAGTATCATGTCTTATTTCTTTGGAAATGCACTTTTTACAAAATAAGGTGTCAAAAGGCCGTTTGTGTTCCATTGGAAGACCTAAGCAGAGATGCTCCAGAAAACATGGTTCCAATCAGAATACAGCTAGGGAACACACAGCATTTCCTCGCACAATGAGGATGGAGGACTGGAGCTGGGCAGGGAGGTGACTCCACCTGAAGGAGGGGCTGCGGCTTTTGGTGCAGCCCAACGCAGCCTTGATCCCTGTCTCTTGCGAGACACAGAGGGACAGAAAAGCAGCCACCAATTCCAGATAAATACATCCCCAGAGAGAAAACACACTAATATCCAGGGTCCTTGTGCTAATAAATAGCACTTGATGCCATGGCGCCTTAAATTGTTTACATTTCTGTCAGGAGACCCACAGAAAAAAAAAGCAGGCCTCTCAGCAGCTGGGAAAACATGTTGCAAAAGGAGAATTAAGCAATTCTCTGTATGCACATCAGAGTTAGGGAAATTAAGCTTATCTGAGTGAGAGAAATTAAGCTTATCCAACATGCTTTCGGCTGGAAAACAAGCCTTTTTAAATGAGTAGGAAAAAACTTGTGACGGTTACATGGTTTCTTCTACATTTAAAGCACACAAGGGCTAAAAAAAATATGCTGGCCTGTGGAATTGCTGCAAAGCAGCAACTGCCAAATGATTTTCTCCAGGGACAGCCACATGCCCAAGACTATGTCCACTGATGGCCTTAGCCGGCTCCTTTCTTCCCCCAAAGCCTCTTCCCTTGGCCACCTCCACTCCACCATAGCTCTCGACTACTGCTGCCTCTCTGCTCTAATCCAATCCAGCCCTCAGAAGACTGGTGTTTGTTCAGGCCCATCTAATTCCACTTAGGACTTCTGGAGAATGAAAAAAAAGAATCACAGCAAATACTTGCAGCATTGTATGAATGGGCTTTGGGACTAGAGGATTTGTTAATCAAGGACTGTGGGAGGACTGTGTGCTCCCTGGTTACTAGCAATGACTCACTATGATAACTAAATTGACAAGGCGTTCCAGCTCCCCTAACATTCTGTATCTGATCTCTCCCTACCTTCCACTTCCTTTCATGGCTCTACAAGGTTCACCCTCCCCAAAACAGCATGTGATCCCATTGTCTCTACTACATTAAACATGCAATAGCTCCCTGGGGTCTCTGGAAACAAATTCACCCTCCTTGCTCTGCATCGCAAAGCCCTCTACAATCTGGGGTCTATTTACCTCCCTAGTCCTACTTCCTTTTGCTCTGGTCACACTTGTCTTCTGGCTGACCCTTCACACAGCTTTGCTCATGTCACCCCCTGGCCCTGGAGTAAAATTCTCCCTATCTCCACCTATCAGATCCCATTAAGGCCCAGTCAGGCCAATACCCATCTCTCTCACGCAGTGATTTCCTCATCATGCCAAACCCAAGTGACCCTTTCCTCTTTGGAATACTTATTGCAGTCACCACCACTCTCTCGCCATCTAATTATCTGTGACGAAACTGCTCCCCTCCAACCCTGATCAAAAGTTAGGGCTGCATGGGCCGGCCTGGTAGCGCACTCGGTAGAGTGCGGCGCTTGGGAGCGCGGCGGTGCTCCCGCCCAGGGTTCAGTTCCCATATAGAGACCAGTCCGCTCACTGGTTGAGCGCGGTGCGGGTGCGACACCGAGGGTTGCGATCCCGTTGCCGGTCGTGGTACGGGCGCGACACCAAGGGTTGCGATCCCGTTACCGGTCACGAAAAAGGACAAAAAGGAAAAAAAAAAAAAAAGTTAGGGCTGCAGCTGCCCCTTTTTGTATTCCTTCTGGCATAGCAATGTTCAATAAATATCTGCTGAATGAATGACCAAACTGCAAGCAAAGCAGAGACAACCCACCTCCCTCTGCACAAGCAGATGCTGAGGGGGCAGCTAATGACCATGTTTGGAGGAGAGGGGAGAAGTGCCAGGGAGGGTAAGGGGCAAGACCTTCATAGGCTTATTCTGCACTATGGCTGGGCAGAGGTTTGACTAAGAAGCGAGTCTGGAGAAAGTACATGGGGAAATGAGGGAAGAACCTGTATGATGGTCAGAATCATGGTGACAAGAGGTTTGAGAAAGCAGCAAGGGTGCTCGCTTATAGGAAAGACACAAGCTGGGAAGAGAGTTCAGCGGAGTGGGCGTTGGCCTTGAGGGTGAAAAGGAGGCTTTTACGTGTGGCGAGAGGGTCTTGGAGCAAAGAGGGCTGTGGACTGTGGTAACAGATGTTTTTAGCAGCAAAGTCTAACAGGAGGGGAGAGGAAGGCAAAAGGACAAGCTGTAGTCAAAGACAAGAGAAGAAAAGATTGTGATCTATTTCACTTTCTTTGGGCTAGAATCTGGATCAGCTTCTCAGACACAGGGAGCTTCTGAAACTTAAAATGCTTTTCATATGAACCTCTGATGAGAAATAAAACTGAAAAAAAAGTGCTTTTATGAGGCTATAGGGATTTGATCTGAGAAATTCTCTTAGCCTGTTTCTTTTTGAAAAGCAAATGCCAATCCCAGTTTGAAAATCTTCAGTTTTCTAGAAATCATAGACTTTGGGATGGAAGGACACTCAGAAGGTCATCTGGTCTCTCTTCTAGCCTTGAGGATAGACTGAATCCATTCAAATTATCCTAGAGAAAGAAGAGTTGGGAGACAAGGGACCCAGGATTCCTGAGAACCCATTTTACTGGCTACAGTAAGGTCTAGCAAGTCATGCCGTATTGGATTCTTTATGGGTAGTATGTTTTCCCATGAAATTTGAAAAATGCCAGGCCCTCATTATTTATACACAAGAATCTTGTACAGAGAAACTACATACACGAAACCTTCTCTCTTTTAGGAGAAAGAGCTCTTTAATCTTCTCACAAATAGCTGTTGACATTTTCCTGTTATGTTACACATTTTCCCATCTCTTAAAGAAATGACCAAGCTGTGAAACAGAACATTTGAATAAGGATCTTTCCAGTTCCCAAGAGTGATGTACACCCTCAAAGAAGCAAAGCAAAGTAGATAAGAGCAAAGGTATATAGCTAAAGTCAGGCAGACCTAGATTTATTTCGTATTTTTTTAAAACTAATTTTTTATTATGGAAAATTCTAAACATATACAAAAATATATGTTGAAATATAATGAATCCCATGTACCCATCACTCATGCTTAATAATTATCAACTCACGGCCAATCCTATCTTATCTATACTATACCTACTCTCCCAGCCCCTCTCTTCCAGGATAATTTTGATGCAAGTCCCAGATTATATTTATTTCATTTATAAATATGTTTGTAGCTCCAAAAGATAAGGATTCTAAAAACTAATGCAGCATACCAAAATCACACCTAAAAATTCACAAATAACGGGCCGGCCCTGTGGCTCACTCAGGAGAGTGCAGCGCTGGTGGCGCCGAGGCCACGGGTTTGGATCCTATATAGGGATGTCCGGTGTGCTCACTGGCTCAGCGTGGTGCAGACCACACTGTGCCAAGGGTTTCGATCCCCTTACCAGTAAAAAAAAAAAAAAAAAAAAAAAAAAAAAAAAAAAAAAAAAAAAAAAAATACACACACA
>NW_007727375.1:154217-170816 GCF_000696425.1 Galeopterus variegatus | reverse complement strand
AAAAAAAAAAAAAAAAAAAAAAAAAAAAAAAAAAAAAAAAAAAAAAAAAATCACAAATAACAATAAGAAGCACTAGATTTGACTCTAGATGTTGTCACCTGCTAATTGTGTGACTTGGAACAGATGAGAGTTCTATTAGTAGGTACCTAGATTTCAGCCTGTTTTAACTATGATACCAAACTCCTAAGTCAAGAAATCCTTATTATATTTACTCTGATTATCTGGAAAAACTATACACTAGCTTTTTGTTGTGCTCCTCACCCTGACCTCAGTGGACTGGATTTTGTTTCTCATCAATGTTCTGAGTTACCGAAGTTATTCTGAGTCCACCTTCTCAGGGGACATTAGCATGTAGTACAGACACAGAGCACACAAGTGTTATTTAGTTTCAAAGGAGATGGCAGGGACTGGCGCCTCAGCCTGTTAAACACTGGAGACGAAGGGCAGTGAGGTTTCCTGGGCCTATGTGGTTGATCCCACTTGGAATGGTGTAGTCACCACAGACACAGACACACATTTTCTAACTGCGGTTTGTAGGAAGGCCATGTGGCCTCTGGGGACTAGAGAAGTGACAGAGGCCTTCCTTAATCTCTCTGTACCTTTGTCTCAAAGTCAGGGAGGACACTGAAGAATAAAAGACCATTTACATTTCTCAGCTACAACACTGCAAATGGGAAAATGATCTTGAATTCAACAGTAAACACAAGAAATTCTATCTAAAAGCAGCTTTTGCTCAATGCTCTGAACATTGGCTCTTTGCTACTATTTCCTTTCCCCACATTCCTCTGCCCTGACACAGACACCCAGGGGGACACAGGGTGTTTTCATGCTGTGGTTATTACCATAGCAACAATTTCTCTTCTACCTGGAAGGCTAGAAACTCTGCAGTGCTCTGTGCTGAGAATGCAAAGAGGGGACACTATCGCTTTGTACTTCAACATACGCACAAGATGCATGCACGTGCAGAGTCCTTTCTCAAGGACATCGCAGTGAGATCACTAAAACAAATTAGGATGCTGACACCTGGTAACACACAATTAGTGTAAAGACAAAAAGGAGGTAAATCACTCTTTATAAAAAGATATTTAGTAGATAACAGTTCTTAAGGGATTTTTAATGCAAGATTTCTAAAGACTGAATTAAAATGCACCTCTCTTTCGATGAGGCTACAGAGGCACAGAAAAATGCCATTAAATTATTTTAGCAAAACATAACGGGACTAAACAAATGCCACGTGGTTTTAGAGAGACACCAGAAGCTTACAACCCCCATACAATTTGTGAACAGGATCAGGCTATGATGACTTCTATAAGCAATGGCTAACTGGTGGCCACAAAAACCATGAAAAAGGGTCAGTTTCTACTTTAATAAAGTGCCCATACGAACCTATTAAAAATCCATAGAGTATCTTTTTCCGTAAGTACTACAGACAGTGTATTTTAGTAGACACCAAAACCAATTTAGAGACAAGGAGGTATGGATTTCTGCTACAAGGACAATACAAGGTGAGCAGCCCTGACCTTAAGGCCTGCCTGCTGCTGGGGGTGGGTGGAGTGGCCAGAACTTCAGGTAAAGGTCAGTGCTCTCTCAGTAAGTCAAAGACCATGACCAACAAGTCAGATACAAACCACAAATTTTTATCTATACTTCGTGACTATTTCTGAGTTCTCCAGCAAAATGTACTGTCATCTTTGTTTCTAATCCCTTACTACACTCATCTCATTGAACAGCATTTCCTGAGATTCCAATCTTTCTGGGTAGGAATAAGAACTTGAGAAACCTGAGAGGAGAAGGCACAACCGTGCTGTGGATAGAAGAGTGCAGACCATGGCAACAGCAGCAGCAAAGAAACTCACAGGCAGACCTTTCTAGGACACGGCTCCCCCAGCAGAGGCCCTTCTCTGAACTTGAACATGGACTAAAGGAGAGCTGTCATTTCTTATAGAACATATTGGTTAGCAAAAAACTAGCTCCAAAAATCTATGTCCTTTATGTTGCAGCACATTGGAGACTTAGTAAGAAATGAGTTTCCTGAGTACATGATTTGAAAAACTAAGATAATTATGAATCATCTTTTGCTTCCCTGATGAGATTTTACATCCGCCCACTTTAGAGGAACTCCATGCTCTTGTGGTAGCAGATTTTTACAAAACTGGAAGTTCCTCCTTTCTAGGAATTCCTCTCATCACCTGAGGCTGCACCACACCTGTACATGTTGGCCTCAGTCTCTACCTGCTTCATATGGGCAGCCACTGTTTAATGACACTTACAAAGTGCCAGGCACCTAAGTGCTTCACCAACATCATGCCATTTACTTTTCACAAAAGCTCTATGAAGTAGATACAGTTGTTCTCATTTTACCGATAAAGGAAAGGTAGCTGGGGAGACAAAGCATTTACTCTAGGTCCCAAAGCCTGGAAGGAGAGGAGCTGGGATTAAAGCATAAGCAGGTTTAATGTCAGAGTCCCTTGTCTTAGCCGCTGTGCTGCACTGTGTAGTTGCAATACAAGCAACAGCCACACATTTCACTGATGTTCATAGCCTCACAGCTCCCCGCACAGTGCTGGACGCAGAGCAGCACATCAAGGAATACTTCTCATGTAATGGTCTTCCAAAGAACTTTCAAAACAGATAACTCACTAAGAAAACCCAGCAAAAGGACTTGTCCTAAGCAATGCTGGCAAAGGGGAAACACAACACCTCTTCATCTGAACAGAACAGGAAGTTCTGTGATTTGTCTCCTGCGAAGGTAGTAACACTTTAACCATCTAAGGCAGCTTCACTTGGATGAGAAAGCAGCACCAGAATGTTCTCTAGGGGGACAAGGCACAGTAATGCCCGTTTCTTGGGGACCAGGGAAGTAGGCCACAGCTGAGGACCCAGGTTTGCCAGGTCCTCGGGCTCCTTAAGAGTTCCAGGCTGGGACCTGGCTCTGACTGATGCACATGACACCACCTGCTGGAAGGTCAGCAGTAGAGGGGTGAAATCGGAGGAGCGACAGCAGCCCTGTGGAGGGAGTAGAGATAGCAGCACGTCCATGTCCCCAGCCTCCCTGAAGTGAGGCCAAGAGGGAGAGGCAGTTGCCTCTATCATTCAGTGTCCGATATCAAGGGATAAAGTGAATGAAATACAGGAATAAAAATTATTTCTGTAGAGCAAAGGGGAAATAGAAATAAAACTTTTAGTCATATTGGCATTTCACTTTAACGTGTCTATTCTTACCTTTCCCTATTTTGGGTAGTTATCTATCTCTCTTTTAAATAATCATTGCAAACAATAGCAAATATAGTACGTATTTGACTTTTAATGGGAAAGCTGGGTGGGAAGAGAGGTAAGCAACATTTGTTTTTGTTTTTATCCTTCTTGGAATCAAACACACAAATGCCCACCTGCTGAAACGACCAGATTCTCTACCTTGTGTATAAGGGGCTAACGTGTCAGGTAAACGAAGTGGATGTGTGTGTAATTATCAACCAAAATCTTTCCAAGATCAAGGAACCTGTGATGAACAGATTCACTGTGCTGTTCACTATGGGGGTTAGAAACTGACAAAAACACTAAGACAAATAACAGTTAAATTCTGAAACCTTGCTGCAATGCCAGCTTTGCTCAGTGCTTGACAGTGTTTGGAATCCACTCCAGGACTATGTTTTGGGGCTGGGAGGCTTCCCTTTGGCTTCTCAGCTCCACCATTTATTATCACTTCACTTCAAGCCTCAATGTCCACTATGTCATGTTGCTGTGGGGACCAATGTGAGCCAAGGGCTCTGCCAGGCATCCTACATGACACAGCTGCAAGGGGGCATCACTACTGTGGCCTGAACCTGATGTTTTTCAGCTAGACCCACTCTGAGCTCTGAAGGAAGTGACTCATCTTGAAAGGAGCAGGGGCAAGCCACCATCCATGACAAGGAATTCTTACACCACCCTCCTTTCTTTTTTGATTTGCATTATGCAGCATGAACCTCCATTCCAGTAAATGAGTCCTTATTTGTGGGCTTAAAAATCCTTTTGGTGCCCAGACATTTGGTTCTTATCAACGTTACTTCCTGAATAAAGGTCCTCCCTGATAGTGGGAACAAGAGACCTAAGCTTCATTCATCTGTTGATAAATGTGAAGGCCTATGCTCAGCACAGGAGTCAGCTGACTGGCTGGGCCCCAAATTAGAGTGCTGCTAATAAATGCCAACCATCCACCATCACAGCTGGAGCTGCCCTGGCACTGCCAGCTGGTCCAGACTCATTTATATTCTCTTCATGCAGCCATTCAGCTACTGTAGGTGGCTGCAGACGCCTGTGTCTTTAGCAACAAACCAGTTCTCTGCAGATGTGAATTTTGGTTACATTTCATTGTTGTACAGTTAATAACACTATATGCTACAAAGGATAGGATGAGGCCTGGAAAGAGTAGGAAAAAACGGCAGGGAAGAGAGCTGGCAGGTGAGAAAGGAGAAATAAAACAAATACAAGTGACAATGGGAAAAGATGCGTGATTACACAACCACATTCACATTCTCAGGTTCCACTGAAAGACTCCAAACCAGATGTTCCCCACAGTTATTTTGATTAAACTCTTACCATCTGATGGTTCGTGAGCGGCTCTCCATCTTGTGGCCCTAACTTTCTGGAAAGCTCTACTTACATACCTCTGAGATTACAGAGCAAAGTTACGGTTCTAGGAAGGTAAAAAGAAACTCAACAGGGAAATTTCTGACCCTAAGAATAAATATTCCAGAAGCATTGCTTTCAAATCTTCTTTTATCTAATACTCTTCAGTCTCACCCCACATACATCCAATTCATTCCTAAAAGCAGCATACTGACAACAAACTGATGAATCCTTTATCTCAGAACACACAAGGGAGCTGAGGGCCTCGACAAAAGCATTCCATCATATCAATGAAACAAAGACTCTCTCCATTTCATCAAAGATACAGTGTCTTATTCTTCAGGGATTCCAGACATTCAAGTCCTCCTCCAGATAATGCATTAATATAAATGCCTCATCTCAGAGTGACAAGTTCCTGGCAATCCAACTGGAGTTTAGATTACTGGCAAAGACACTGCAATGAGAAAGCAGATGCCCTCAGTCTCACATGGGCCAAAATTAGCTTGTGGCTCATTTCTTAAACATTAGTAATCCTCAAGGATTAATGTTTGGTTTATCCATCTTGCTGAAGAGAAAGAATGTCATAAGGAAAATTAGCACAAGTGAAAAAGGTAAAAGCATAAACCCTCATAACACTGACATCTTTGATGTTAAATTCGGGATGCATGTAGTGGTATGCTTTAGTACAAAGCCTAAAAGAATTTTGTCAATTCTGCTTATAGTGTTTTGCTGACACACATATTTTTGAAACACCCAGTATGAGAAAACCTTTTCCTCATGAAGAATCAGTGCCACCTAGTGGCGACTCATCCCACAGCTCACAAATAAGGACAGAAGGGCTTTATTCCAAGTGTAAGCTTTCCTTTCCAAATAAAGGACAGGGTAGGGACTTCCCTGCACTCTGCTTTGCTGGCTGACCAGCTCTACCATTCTGTCACTGCCTCAGGTCCTCATGCAACACAGTTTTCACTTTATTTTCCACGACAGGCCAAATACCTGCATCACCAAACAGTAGAAAGGGAGTCTAAACTTGAATGCTATTATCTACAGGTCAAAGTCAAGTTCTGAAGTACACAGCAATTGATAATACCTTATGATGCATTATTCTCTCCACTGCAAAACATTTCTGAGGGGCATAAAGAGACTTGAAAAAATACAAAACTATACTTTGAACTTACATAGCATGACCCAACGTTCCTAAGGTAATAATCTCCCTTATGGGCTTCTTGTCCTCTGCCTGTTTCCTCTTTTTGCTGCTGCTTACTCCAGACTCCAAAATCTTTCTCCAGACTGGATTTCTCCATGTATTCTTGACACTAACTCACTTACCAAATATATATTGAGCAACTACTATGTGCTAGACATTTGTAAAACACATATATACTAGATACCTCCACCCTGACCTGTCAAGTTAATTTTCTTCTCTCTTGAAATCTTTTTGATTCTATTTCCAATTTTGTGTCCAGCATAACACCCTCTAACCCTGTGTTTGTAATGTCTTTCAAATCTGTTCCTTTTCTCTACCCTCATATTTAGTTTTAATCCTTATGATCTGTATCAGTCAGGATGTGCTGGGTTACGCTGTTGGAACAAATCCAAACCTCAGTAGCTCAAAACAGAGGCTTATTTTTCATTCATGCTACACATCCGTTTTGGCAGAGGGAAAAGAAAGTGAACCACTGGGCCCTTAAAAAAAAAGTGGTAAAAACATAATATAAAACCTACCATATTAACATATGTTTAAGCATACAGTATTGTTAACTAAAAGCAAAATGTTGTACAGCAGATCTCTAGAACTTTTTCATCTTGCATGACTGAAACTACCCATTGCCCAGCAACTCATTTCCCCCTTCTCCCAACTCCTGGCAACCACCATCCTGCTTTCTGCTTCTATGAGTCTGACTACTTTAAATAGAGCATATAAGTGGAATCATGCAGTATTTGTCCTTCTGTAAAGTGGCTAATTTCATGTAGCACAATGCCTTCAAGATTCATCCATGATGTACCATATGACATGATTTTCTTTTTAAAGGCCGAATAATATTCTGTATTACAAATATACAGATTGAGCATCCCTAATCCTAAAATTCAAAATCTGAAATCCAAAACTTTTGAGCTGACATGATGCTCAAAGGAAATGCCCACTGGATCATTTTGGATTTCGAATTTTCAGATTAGTGATACTCAATCTGTACCACATTAATATCCATTCACCTGTTGATTGATACTGAAGCTGTTTCTATCTTGTGGCTACTGTGAATAAGGCTGCAATGAACATGGGAGCATGTTCTTTGAGATCCTTTCTCAAACGATTTCAATTCCTTTTCATAGGTTGCCTTTCACTTTGTTGACTGTTTCGCTTGTTGCACAGAAGCTTTTTAGTTTGATGTAGCCCCACTTAGTCTATTTTTGTTTTTGTTGCCTTGCTTTTGGTGTCACATCCAGGAAATCATTGCCAATACCAATGTTATAAAGCTTCCCCCCTATGGTTTCTTCTAGGAATCTTATTGTTTTAGGTCTTACATTTAAGTCTTTAATCCATTTTGAATTGATTTTTGTATGGTGTGAGATAAGGATCCAATTTCATTCTTTTGCATTTAGATATCCAGTTTTCACAGCACCATTTGTTGAACAGACTATACCCTCCCAATTGTGTTCTTGGCACCCTTGTCAAAGATCAGCTGACGGGCCGGCCCGGTGGCACACTGGATAGTGCGCCGCTTGGGAAGCGCGGCGGCGCTCCCGCCCGAGGGTTCGGATCCCACATACAGACCGGTTCCCGCTCGCTGGCTGAGCGAGGCATGGGAGCAACGCCGAGGCTTGCGATCCCGTTGCTGGTCCCCGGTCCGGTACGGGGGCAACACTGAGGGTTGCGATCCATTGCCGGACACGGAAAAAAGACAAAAGACAAAAAAAAAAAAAAAGATCAGCTGACCATATATGTGTGGGTTTATTTCTGAGCTCTCTATTATGTTCCACTGGTCTATAGGTCTGTCTTTATACCATACTGTTTTGATTACTGTAGCTTTGTAATGTGTTTTGAGGTCAGGAAGTGTGAGACCTCTAGCTTTGTTCTTCTTTCTCAAGATTGTTTCAGCTATTTGGGGTACTTCATTGTTCCATATGAATTTTTGGATTGTTTCTTCTACTTCGGCACAAAATGCCACTGACATTTTGGAAGGGACTGTACTGAATCCATATGGTATCTTTGGGTAGTACAGACACCTTAACAATATTAAGTCTTCCAATTCATGAACACAGGATGTCTTTCCATTAATTTGTCTTAATTACATTCAGGAATATTTTGTAGTTTTCAGTGTACAAGTCTTTCCCTCTCCTTGGTTTATTCCTAAGTATTTTATTTTTATTTGATGCTATTATAAATGAGACTGTTTTCTTAATTTCTTTTTAGGAATGTTTGTTATTAGCATATGGGAACAAAACTGATTTTTGTATGTTGATTTGATATCCTGCACCTCTTTTGAACTTGTTTATCCTAACAGTTTTTTTTTTTGGTGGAAATTTTAGAGTTTTCTATGTATAAGAGCACGTCATCTGTAAACAGATAATTCTACTTCTTCCTTTCTGAAATGGATGCATTTTCTTTCTTTTTCTTCCCTAACTGCTCTAGTTAGGGCTTCTAGTACTATGTTGAATAGAAGAGAGAAGAGTGGGCATTCTTGCCTTGTTCTTGATCTTAGCAGAAAAGCTTTTCAGGGTGTTGTTTAGTTTCCATGTATTTATGAATCTTCCCATTTTCTTACTGTCAGTGATTTCTAGTTTCATTCCACTGTGCCTGAAAAAGACAGTTGCTATGATTTCCATTTTCTTAAATTTAAGACTTGTATTGTGACCTAACATTCTCTATCATGGCGAATGTTCCATGCATGCCTGAGAAAAATGTGTTTTCTGCTCCTGTTGGGTAGATGCTCTGTATATATGTCTGTCAGGTGCAATTGGTCTGTAGTGTTGTTCAAGTCAGCTCTTTACTTATTAATTTTCTGTCTGGTTATTCTATCGATTATTGAAAGTGGGATATTAAAATCTAGTATTTTTGTACGAGTCTATGTTTGCTTCATATGTTCAGGTACACTGATGTTGGGTACACACATAATTTTTATATCTTCCTGGTGAATTGACTCTTTTATCTTTATTTAATATCTTTCTTTGTCTCTTGAGACAGTTTTTGAATTAAGCCTATTCGATACAGTCATGTGCTGCATAATCATGTTTTGGTCAATGACAGACCACACATATAACACTGGTCATAGCAACAGGATATACCATATGGCCTAGGTGTATAGCAGGTTATACTATCTAGATTTGTGAAAGTACAGTCTATGATGTTTGCACAATAACAAAATCACCTAATGACACCTTTCTAAGAACATATATCCCTGTCATTAAGCAATGTGGCCACCCCTGCTCTTTTGGTTATCATTTGCAAGAAATATCTTTTTTGATCCTTTCACTTTCAGCCTATGTGTATCATTTAACCTAAAAGGAGTCTCCTGTAGACAGCATACAGTTGGATCTTGATTTTTTAAATCCATTCAGCCACTCCATGTCTTTTGATTGGAGAGTTTAGTCTACTTACATTTAAAGTAATCACTGATAAGGAAGAATTTATTGCCATTTTGATTTTGCTGTTTTCTGTCTTGTAGCCTTTTTTTTTTTTTTTTTTTGACCAGTAACGGGATCGCAGCCCTTGGTGTCGTGCCCGCACCGGGGACCGGCAACGGGATCGCAACCCTCGGTGCTGCGCCCGCACTGCGCTCAGCCAGTGAGCGGGTACTGGTCTCCACATGGGATCCAAACCCTTGGCGGGAGCGCCGCCGCACTCCCAAGTGGCGCACCCCTCAGTGTGCCACCGGGCTGGCCCTTGTAGCCTTTTTTGTCCCCCTTTTCCTCTCTTGCTGTTTTATGTTTTGTTGACTTTTTTTTTGTAGTGACATGCTTTTAAATTCCTTTCTCATTGTATTTTGTGTATTTTCTATAGGTGTTTTCTTTGTGGTTACTGTGGGGCTTACAAAAAACATTCTGTATGTATAATAATTTATTTTTTATTTATTTATTTTTCCTTTTTTTGTCTTTTTTCGTGACCGGTAATGGGATCGCAACCCTCAGTGTCGCGCCCATACTGTGACTGGCAATGGGATTGCAACCCTCGGTGTTGCACCCGCACCGCGCTCAACCAGTGAGCGGACTGGTCTCTACATGGGATCCGAACCTTCAGCGGGAGCGCCGCTGCGCTCCCAAGTGCCACACTCTACCGAGTGCACCACCGGGCCGGCCCTATAATAATTTATTTTAAGCTGATAACTTATAATTGCAAGCACTCTTCTTTTTTATATCTCCTCCCCAAACTTTGTGTTATTGATGTCACAAATTACATCTTTTTATATTGTGTATCCATTAATATATTTTTATATAGTTATTTTTTAATGTTTTTGTCTTTTGAACCCTATACCAGAGTTAAAAGTGATTTACACATGACATTACAGTATTATAGAATTCTGTACATGTCTATATATTTACTTATCAATGAGCTGTACAATTTCATATGCTTTCATGTAACTATCTAGCATCTTTCTGTTTCAATGTGAAGAACTCTCTTTAGCATTTCTTATAAGGCAGGTGTATTAGTCAGGGTTCTCCAGAGAGACAGAAACAATACGTTATGTTATAATTATATGAGAAGGATTTATTAGGGGAATTAGCTCATGTGACTATGAAGAAAAGTCCCACAATAGGCTGTCTATAAACTGGATGCCGGTAGCATGGCTCAGTTCAAGTCCAAAGGCCTCAAAACCAGGGAAGCTAATGGTGTCCTTGGTATAAGTCCTGGAAACAAAAAGCTGAAGAGTCTCAAGCTGTGATGTCCATAGACAGGAGAGAAGAGTGTATCCCAGCTCCAGCAGATCAAGAGAGAGCTTCACCTCTTTTCTCTGTCTTGGTTCTCTTCAGAACCCCAGCAGATTGGATGGTTCTCACCCACATTGAGGGTGGGTCTTTCCCACCCAGTCCACTCAGACTGTCATACAAATCTCTGCTGGAAACAGCCTCATGGACACACCTACAAAGATAGCTTTCCCAGGTTTCTCAGCATTCCTTCACCTAACCAAGTTAACACCTAGAATTAACCTTCACAGTAGGTCTATTGATGATAAGCTTTATCAGCTTTTGTTTATCTGGGAATGTATTAATTTCTCCCTCACCTAATTTTTTTTTTTTTTTTATTACCTGAAAAGTTGCAGACAACCTCCTTCACTTTTGAAAAAAAGTTTTACCAAATATAGTATTCTTGGTTGGCAGTTTTTTTTTCTTTCAACACTTCAAATAACCCATCCTGCTCCCTTCTGGTCTGTAAGGTTTCTGCCAAGAAAGTTGCTGATAATCTTATGGGAGATCTCTTGTATGTGATAAGTCATTTTT
Source organism: Galeopterus variegatus (assembly GCF_000696425.1). NCBI lineage: Eukaryota > Metazoa > Chordata > Mammalia > Dermoptera > Cynocephalidae > Galeopterus > Galeopterus variegatus. The sequence goes on along the minus strand of NW_007727375.1, from coordinate 159,773 downwards.
TTCTTCCTGTTTTCAAAATTCTATCTCTGACTTTCAGTAATTTGATCATGTGTCTTAGTGTGGCCCTGTTTGGGTTCATCCTAGATGGGGGTCTGTTGGGCTTCTTGAATTTGAATGTCCACTTCCTTTCCCCAGATTTGGGAAGTTTAAGGCCATTATTTTCAAATAAGCTTTCATTCTCTTTTTTTCTCTCTTCTTTTCTGACACTCCCGTAATATGTGTATTGGTCTGCTCAATGATGTCCCACATGTTTCATATGCTTTCTTCACTCTTCTTCTTTTTGCTCCTCCAACTGGATAATTTCAAATGACCTGTCTTCAAGTTTACTGATTTCTTCTTCTCCTTGACCAAGTCTGTTGTTGAATCCTTCTAGTGAGTTTTTCAATTCAGTTACTGTACTCTTCAGGCCTAAAATTTGGTTCCTTTTAATATTTTCTGTGTCTTTACTGATGTTCTCATTTTGTTCACGCATCATTTTCCTGAGCTTGTAGAACATTATTTATAGTGGTTATTCTGAATTTTTTTCCTCAGGTAATCCACACACCTCCATTTCTTTAGGGTCAGTTTCTGGATATTTATTTTGTTCCTTTGGTTAGGCCATGTTACCCTATTTCTTTTTGTGCTTTCGTACTTTGCGTTGGGATCTGCAGATCTGAAAAGACGACCATCTCTCCCAGCCTTTACAGATTGCTTCATGCAAGGAAAGACCTTCACCAATAAGCCTGAGATATTCTGAGGGCCTCTCAAACCTTTTTTGAGAATGCATCTTTTCTGATTTGTGCATGTGAATTTCCAATTAGAGAAGTTTGCAAGTTTTTTTTTTTTTTTTTAGGAGATCATAACCTCTTCTTATAGTGTCTGTCAGGTCCTGCAGGCTCTCTGGAGCTGCTAAAAGTCAGCTAGCTCTTTTTGGTCTCAGCTAGCTCTTTTTTGCCAGGCATCTAGAGTATGTCGAGTCCTGTTAGCACTCTGAGTTGGGTGAGACAGAAACCCAGACCCTTGAGCAACCCCTTGAGAAGCCTGAATGCTGAACAAATGCTCCACTCCTCCCATCCCTTTCCCCTCTACCTGTGGGTGAAGACTCCAAGGTACACCTGGAGTACCTGTCTACCGTACTGTGGATCCTCTGGAGCAGTACAAGCCACCCAGCTTTCTTTTGTTCTTGGTGGCACACAGCATCTACACTATACCAAGTCCCATCAGTGCTCTGACTCAGGTGAGACAGAAACTGGACTCTTGGGCAGGCTCCTGAAAGGCTAGAATGCTGGACTCATGCTCCAACTCTTTCCCTCCCCAGGGAGAAACAAGGAGTTGGGAATTTTCTCTCACTTGTTTTGCGCTGAGCCAGGGAAGGGCAATGGTGAGAGAGTGCATGCTAGTTCCACTACTGCATTTGTTCTCAGTGGCCTCCAACCTGGTACCCTTTCTTGTCAGGCAAGACAAAAACTAATCCCTTGGGTAGCCCCTTGAAAAGTGTGAATGTTAGATATATGTTCCAGTCTTCTCTTTTCCTCCCCAGGGAGAAACCAAGAGTTGGGAGTTTCCTCCCAATCATACTCTTCTGTGCTGGGGGGAGGGGCTCTGGAGAATGAGTACCACAAATTCATCTATCAGCTTTGATGCAACTGGTTTTGTGCTTGCATAGGGTGTGGGAGCCTCTTAACTAGTTTCTGGATATCTCGCAAAGAGGAATAGTCCATGTATTGCTGTTGAACAGGTGTCTCTGTAGGGAAAGGAGGGTCTGGAGCTTCCTATTTGGCCATCAGGCTGACATCATCTTGAACCATAGGCTTCTATGGCTTTTTATGCAAGTGACCTACTCACTTACACATTTCACTGGTTGAAAGAAGCTACATAGCCACCTCCAAGTTTAACAGGGCAGGTATATTCCTCCCACAAACAGAAAGTAGAATATTTGGGTGTTCTTGCCTGGGATCTTAAGAACCTCTGAGGAGCTCCCACTAACATCCCAAGTTGATGTTCTCAAGATACTCACTGGACACTGTTTCAGGCTCTGGTGTTCCCTCAGGTTGCTTCTAAATGTCTTTGGAGAATAATGGCCTCCCCTTCTCTCTGGCCTTCCAAACCATATATGAGCACCTTCATTGGCAGACTCTACTTGGAAACATGCCAGGAAATGTAGTTCCCAGATCCTTCTTAGCAATTCATGAAGACCCCAGAGGAGACGGCAGTGATGTACATTTCTCACCTGGACTACTCAACAGCAAAACAGATCTTCCTGATATTTTACCTCTCCCCTGACTTCAGAATGGTGCTAAAGGGCCTGCCCCCACCCAGCTCATAAGCCTTATCCACACTCCTGATACTAGTCAGTGCCCAGGCTGCTGCTACTCCTCGGGCCTAAAACATTCTTCCACCTTCACTGTACTTCCCACCCTGTACTTCCCTTGGCTACTTCCTCCTTGCTCTCTGTATCTTAGGTCAGGCATCACTTTCCCAAGCATTCCAGTGCGTGACACACTGGAAACACACAAAAGAAAGTTGGTTAGTCTGCTTTTTTTAGTTCCAAGATGCCAGAGACTGTTGAGACAATTGTTATAGCAACACCTAGGGTGGGGACAAATTATTAAATGGCCACATCAGTTGTAAGAATACACCTACATTTCACAAAGAAATATTAATGTTGAAAACAAAAGGAGTAAAGTTTTAGCCCATTAGTGTCTTCTTCTTTCTCCCACCTTTACCTTAATTTCTTCATTCTCCCTGAGACAGAAATACAACTGCAGTGTTCAACTCTGATCATGCAGTTTTAGAAAAATGGCTTAAAACATATTTGTCTAGGGGGAAGGCCAATATTCACTAAAATCTCTAAGTGGCTTATAAATAATTGACAAACTTTAAGACATTCTTAGGTCACAAAGAATGAAAAAAGTTAGACAGAAAAAAGATTTGCAGCAGTGAAGTGACTGACTAGCTCTGGTCTCACCCAATATAGTCAGTTCTTACAAGGCACAGTCAAGTGAATAACTCACCAGACATGATAGTGATGCCACCATAATGCCCAGTTCTTTAATTAAAGAAGTGTTGCTTGGACTTTAAAAATGATAGGAAGTATGTGAGTGCACATGCAAACATGGGGGGTGGGGGGGGAGGGAGACAGTATTTGACCACAGGGTGGGAGAAAGAGCAAGCAAAAAAAATGGTGACAAAGTGGAAGAAAAACAAAACCCTTCATATTTTATATAATAGTATCCTTCCTTGCAAGAAGATAACATAAATCAGGGATACAGAGGTTCATAACTACAATTCCACAAGTGGCCCCCATCTCTGTAACCATGTCAACCACCATTCACAAAGTACCAATCTTCATCTGTTTTCATGAAAAGGAAAGTGTGAGATCCTCATGTGTCAGCACGCAGATAAAGATCAGATATTTATACCATTAGCATAGCCCAAAATATCGTAATTTAGATATACATCTAGAAAAAATATGCTTCCCTACCTTTCGGCAGCGAGGATTAGGACAACTGAACCTCTTCACATCACTGTCCAGCAGAGCAGGAAAGCTACAGGAGGGGCACCTGGAGTCAAAACAGCAGAAGTAATATTACTTGGAATATTAGAGTCTGATTTGGTTCCATGTGACTGTTCACACTAAGATGGAATTTTTAGCTGGACAGCCATATTGCTTTTTTACTCCTTAGTTTTCTTTAAAACATGGATTGAGCCTCTTTCTTGTGCTGACTCTAACCAGGAAACACAGGTACCATTCTAGGTCCTGACTTAGTGTAAACACTCAATCAACACATATCCCAACCTTAATGAGAACTCTTTGCACATGTCACTTTCTTCCAACCCAGGGCCAGAAGATTCGGAGGTGCCAAAAAATGCAGATAAAAATTTGAGCTGCTTGGGCCGGCCCGTGGCTCACTTGGGAAAGTGTGGTGCTGATAACACCAAGGCCACGGGTTCGGATCCCATATAGGGATGGCCGATTGGCTAACTTGGGACAGCGTGGTGCTGACAACACCAAGTCAAGGGTTAAGATCCCCCTACTGGTCATCTTAAAAAAAAAAAAAATGAGCTGCAGATTTTTCCATTAATAAAATTAATTATTTTATTTCTCAGCGATAAGTGCCAGAAAACTGGAAGATATAGCTTTGTTACAGAATTTTTGTCATCTGATGAAAACAGACAGTTTTCACAATGGGGAATGATTTGAGAAAAGACCATCTGACTCTGAGAACTCACCTGACAAGCTCATCAGCGTAGGCTGCAGCAACTTCTTCTTCGGCTTTTCGCTCATAGTATTTATACAAGATGNAAAAAAAAAAAATGAGCTGCAGATTTTTCCATTAATAAAATTAATTATTTTATTTCTCAGCGATAAGTGCCAGAAAACTGGAAGATATAGCTTTGTTACAGAATTTTTGTCATCTGATGAAAACAGACAGTTTTCACAATGGGGAATGATTTGAGAAAAGACCATCTGACTCTGAGAACTCACCTGACAAGCTCATCAGCGTAGGCTGCAGCAACTTCTTCTTCGGCTTTTCGCTCATAGTATTTATACAAGATGGTCTGGGGAAGCACCTTCTCCAGTTCACTGGTTGGGAATGAACATGTGCAGCTGCCTTCCATGCAGCTGAGCTCTGACTAGAATGACAAGGCAAAGAAAAAAATAAAAGAAAATTCAACCAAATTTTCAGAAAAACAAAGAGCTTCAGTAGTTAAATGCATTTTTCAATGGGAGGCAAATAAATAGCGTTAAGAACACAGATTCTGAGATGGCAGAGTAAAAATCTCTGCCTCTAAGAAATCACACTCAAAACAAGAAAACCCTCACTTGGTTAAACCACAGTGCTGATAACACCAAGGTCAAGGGTTCGGATCCCCATACTGGCCAGATGCCAAAAACAAAAAACAAAAAACAAACCAAGGAAGCCATGAACCTTATCTGAGATGGCAGTGTAAAGATCTCCCTGACTCTCTTCTCTGAGAAATCACACTCAAAACAAAGAAACCATGAAATAAAAAAAAGCCCATCTTTGATACTGCTAAATGACCTATTATCAGCCCAAATCACAATCCATGAAGATGGAAAGTGGATGCTGAAAGGATAAATGGCTTAGCAGACTGGAGGTGGAAGCCTATAACTCAGTGTATGAAAAGGAAATGCTGGTGAGAAGCAAGTTGTTTCCCTTTACAGATCTTGGAAAGCTGGAGACCCCTTGGAAGGCAAAGCTAAGTGGTGGGGAGGAAGCAGGGAGTAGGGATTGATAGGAATAAACTGCAAACAGAGGGACTGTTTCGAGTCTCCAGTTCCTGCTCCCTTCAGATGCAATCAGCAGACTGAGAGAAAGGAGGAAGGTCTCAGGAACAGCTGTACCAGAAGGCTCTGGCCTGGGAAACAGTTACAGAGGGTAGAGCTAAGGTTTGGCCTGAAGTTGGCTTAAAGTGAAGGCTGCATACTGAACTGGGAATTCTCCAGCTCCTTCCTCCCACTCAGCTCTAGAATGTTGAGAGATGGGTTCTTATCTACTAGGTAGGAGATATGCTAAATCACCTCAGGGAAAAGACCTAAGATAGTATCAT
>NW_007727375.1:152360-153512 GCF_000696425.1 Galeopterus variegatus | reverse complement strand
AGGGTTGTGATCCGTTGCCGGACACGGAAAAAAGACAAAAAAAAAAATAAAAAATAAAAAAAAAATAAAAGCCCCATTACTCAAAGAGCTTCTAAACAGCTCTTTAATATGAACAAAAAATGCCAGACCTCTGAGGAATGCTTTCGTACATGAAAGATAGACACCAAAGCAAACAAATGGAAAAAAACATCTTAAAAATAGCAATAGCTAAAATCTGTGAAGCATTTTACCATGTGTCAGACAATAAGTTCTTTAAGCTCATTATCTCATTTAATGTTCACAACAATCCCATGGTTATTTCCATCTTACAGAGGAAGAAACTAAGGCTTGAGGAATTTAATTTGCTCAAGGTCACATAGCCAGTAAGTGGGGGCCCAAGGCCCAATGCATTCTGATAAACTCCTGAGGTCATGCTTTCTGAAAACACAAAAACTCTATTTTGAAGTAATGTTATTTATAAAAAGTTGCAAAAATGGTACAGAGTTCCTGCATCTTCTTTACCCAGCTTCCCCTACTGTTAACATCTTATGTAACCACAGCATATTAATCAAAGCCAGGAAGTTAACATAGGTACAATATGGTTAACTAAACCACACCAGGTTTTCCACTAATGTCCTTTTTCTGGTCCAGGATCTAATGTGGCCATCTAGCTGTCACGTTTTCTTAGTGTCCTTCAACCTGTGACAGTTTTTCAGTATTTCTTAGTCTTTCACGACTTTGATACTTCTGAAGAGTACTAGTCAGTAATTTTGAAGAATGTTTCTCAATTTGGATTTGTCTCAAGATTAGACTGAAATCAGACATTTATGGCAAGTTCTCAGTGCACCACCAGGAGTGTATGATGTTAATGTGCCCTATGACTGGTCATATTAAAAAGGCCATGTTTTTAATCACTGTATTAGTTTCCTATTGCTGCTGGAACAAAATACCACAAACTCAGTGGTGTAAAACAGCACAAAACTACTTTCCACACTGTCTTATGCTGGGTCAAGAGAAACTGACTTTGGACAGAGAAATACGATCTTGTATAAAAGTTATTATAATATATGTATTTTAATCCAACTATGAAATCCTTTTAAGAATTTGTAAAAAGAGGGCCGAGCCCGTGGTGCACTCGGGAGAGTGCGGTGCTGGGAGCGCAGCAGCGCTCCC
>NW_007727375.1:151413-152332 GCF_000696425.1 Galeopterus variegatus | reverse complement strand
GGCCGGTCTCAAAAAGGACAAAAAAAAAAAAAAAAAAGAATTTGTAAAAAGAATACTAATGCGCTTGCATACATTCAAATGGGGTACAAGGTTCTCTTTTTTTTTAGTTTATCTTTCATTTTGATTATGAAGAGGAAGATGAGTAATGAAGTAAGTGCTCTTGTGGGGATAGGTGTGGGGTAATGGAAAAATTCTACCATTCCTGAAAAGAAATCTGTTGTGCTTAGAATAAACATAATCACAGAAATCAGGTAATGCACACATTAGCATATCAGCATATTCCACCTTATCTCAGAAAAGGCACTTCTGTGAAGTATTTACGCTTGTCTACAACATGGTCTCCTCAGACGCTGTGAACTACATATGGACATATTATTCAGTTCTTACCTTCCCAGATCCAAAGACTGCCTCTTGGGCATATCTGATGAGACACTCTTTGCAGAACAAATGAGCATCTGTGCACTGTGTCAGTTCCTCAAAGGGAAATTCCCCATAGCAGCAGCGGCATTCAATCAGCTGACCATCCTGCAGGCCATGAGACACATACATGAAATGTCCTATGCTCAAGCAGAGGAGAAAGCCTTGCCTCATATCCTCACATACCTGCCCCCATCCTCCTGTCCCTGGTGCACACACACACTCTGAGGTAAAAAGCAACCCCCAGGAGGCACAAAACAATGATGAGCTGTTTTATGCTGTAAAATGTTGCTCAAGATGCTAGCACAATATTAATCCATAGCTAGAGATAGCAAGATTTTCATTTTTTTTTGGCATTCTTTGGAGTCATTCTTTATATAAAGTTATCATATTCATTAAGTCCATGGTGCTGGGGGACTATAACATCTGTAATCAGCTGCCAACATGATTATAAAAGTCAGGGATAAGTGAAATGAGCAATGTTATAGAAAAAGCTTTCAAA
>NW_007727375.1:146108-150469 GCF_000696425.1 Galeopterus variegatus | reverse complement strand
GGGAGCGCTGCCGCGCTTCCCAGGCGGCGCACTGTAGCAGTGCGCCACCGGGCCGGCCCCACCAACCCATTCTTATCTACTATGTAAGGACCCATTTGCTATGCAAGGACAGCAGACATGAGTTTAGATATCATTCTTCCTTCTAATGCCAAAGTGATATCTGAGTTCTAAATTTTCCTCTTAGAGTCTATCTAATGATTCTAGGTAATGTTCTTTAACAGAAACATCTCTATCACCACCTTCCGTTCAATTTTGATTCAGTCTAGTATTAAGACTGTCTATACTAGTTCATGTATTTGACTGCAACTTGGCTGAACCATAAACTCAGCAGACTACGAGTAGGTTATAAAGAAATAAATTTGCCATCAAAATGTTGAGGAAAGGTAGTAAGAGAAAACAGTCCATAAAAATACCCAGAATAAATAAATTAGATGAGAATTCAAACTACCTTTTGATACTGTTCTTCATTCATCTGCAGGGCAAGCAAAAAGTCTTCATGCTGAGGAACAAAAACGTCATACATTCAGATACAAGTTTAGTAAAGATGACACAAACCATTTTGTATTTATTTCCAGAAACATAACCCTATTATTAATAGTCATCACATCGGTTACATAGTTTAGTAGTTTAAAAGTTACCTGAGAATAAGTTAAAAATGGATCAGAGACCCAGCTATAAAAAAAGAAACCATACAAGTACTAGAAAATATGGGGAAATTGTTCTTAAGTCTGACTCAAAATGCAGAATGAATAAGGGAAGACATATAAAACACTTCTGAATAGCAAAGAATAGCATAAGCAAACAAAATACCAAATGGGTAAAAACCAAGTTTGACAATATACTTTGTTGGTTATGCTGTGGGGCAACAGGCACTCTTGTATAATACTGATAACGCAAAACAGTACAGCCATGATGGAGGGGATCTTGGCATGGACTCATCAATGCCACTTTTAGGAATCTAGCCCAAAGATACCCTGGGGCAGAAATATGAAATGATGTATGAACAAATTTACTTATCATGGCCACTAATTATAATAGGAAAAACCTGGAAACAACCCTGAATGTTCATCAATAGGGGAATGATTGAATAAACTCTGGTACTGCATAAAATGGTAAACCAGCCAGTTTCAAAAAGGAAAGAGGACTGCTGTTGAATGATTGCAACGATGCACTGTTAAGTGAAAAAACAACAGTAGAAGAGTGTGCTACCTTCTGGATAAGAAAGAGGGGTAAATAAAAGTACATACACACATATATTTGCTTTTATATAAAATAAGGAAAGATAAACCAAAAACTAATAGCAATGGTTTTACATAGAAAGAGAGAACACGTGGGAAGGGACAGAACAGAAGCTACATCTCTCTGAATATTCCTTGTTTTATACTTTTGGCTTTAGAACTAAAAATATCTTGCAAAATTAAAGAGCAAAATCAGATAAAAAAACAAAAAGGCAATTCCCTAAAAGTTGAAAATAAAGAGAAACAAATTTAATTATTTATCAAGTTAACAGCATAACCACAGACTTTTTTCTTTTTTTGTCTTTTTTTTTTTTGAGACCGGCCACACCGCGCTCAGCCAGTGAGCGCTGCGAGCGCACCGGTCATCCCTACTTTTTTTTTTTGAGACCAGCCACACCGCGCTCAGCCAGTGAGCGCTGCGAGCGCACCGGTCATCCCTATATAGGATCCAAACCCGTGGCAGGAGCGCTGCTGCACTCCCAGCGCCGCACTCTCCCGAGTGCGCCACGGGCTCGGCCCACAGACTTCTTTTTTCAAGTGACCTTAAAATACAATATCTTTGATTTTATATTCTTAATATAATTTGACAAGAATTATATAATGTTATTAAGAACCAAGATTCTTATAAGAGAAAAGATATACAAACATAAAATGAGAGAAGTGGAAAAAACCTATAAGCTAAGTTTGAAACAGAAATCTCAGCATAAATTCCCACTAAAGAAAATAAAAGCAGCTTGGAGAAACTGTTGATTTCAGGTCTGGGTCAGAGAAGGCAGATGTTGAACCTGGGTCACCTCACTGTGCCACAAAGCCAGGATGTTGTCAGAGACTACTGGGGACAGGACAGAGGGATGAATTTGAAGGGGCTGCCACTGGCCAAAGATGGGACAATTTGGACATCAGGGATAACAACTACAATTAACTACACATACATCAATTTCCAATACTTTAAATACTTTTCTGATAAGATCAGTGGTGATATTAATGAATGTGATTCTGTGATGGATGGATCAAGATGATAGCAACTTCATTAAAATTCTAATTTCTGCTTGAGATCTAGAATTTTATCATTTGTCGCAAATAATTACTTCATTTGAGAAAATGTCTGCCAAATAGCTAACTGAATAATCATATTTTCTCTGTCAGTCACTTTTTCAAGTAAAAATGGTGTTCTGTGGGGGGGGGGGAGAGTGATTAACTTAGCCAGTTGTGACCCAGTCGCACAAGTGCTTTTGCTTGAGCCAAGCATCATATCTCAGTATGTGGCAGAAGCACTTTACGCATACTTCCCATTGTGTCATACAGAATATTGAGAAGATGTTCTCGAGGGTCAAAATTTGATAAATAATTTTTACTGCTTCATCAAAGATATTTCCAGGTGAAGCGTATTTTTTAAAAATGTGAGTGTGGTGGTGGAGGAAAAAACTACTGTTTTGTGCCACTGGCCTGATTTCATGCTAAGGCACCATTGCTTTTGTTCTGTTGGTACAAATTCAACAAGGTGGAAAAAAAAGCAAATAATGTCTTAGTATTATAAGAAGAGATCTGACCATGAAGACTCCCTGAAGAGTCCTGGGGAACCCAGGGATCTGTGGGCCACACTCTGAGAGCTACTGGTCTAGAAAATATATTAAACAACCAATATATATTCTGATTGACACGCACATTTGATAATATATTAGGGAAAATAAAAGAGCTAAACGAAAACTGTCTCTGGTTTTTCTCCACTAGAGGCTGAGGGGCGTGAAACAGATATGCTTACTAAGGTCCAGTTGAAACTCTCTAAATCTGATTTATGAAACTGTGAACTTTAGTCAGTATCATTACAAAACACAGCTTTGTTTTCCTTTTAAAAATTCTGTCATTTATTCAAATTAGTCACTCTAAAGAACAGAGAAATCTTAAAAGACAGTTTGGTACTAAGCCGTAACAGTAAACCAGAATCCCAGAAACACATTCCAAGACCAGAGCATATCTTCCTACCTCTGCCATCTCTTTGATTTTCTGCTCATAGAATTCCTGCTCTTGCTGCACAGCTGGAAGGAGGGCACGCCGGTCATAGAACCTACAATGTCGCCGCTTATTTTCCAGAAAGAACATCCTCTTTTCTATTTTTATGTCACCTAGAAGATATATGACAATGCACAATCATGCAGACAATTGTATGCTAGGAATCCAGGCCAGCCATTTCCAGTCTTCTATGGCTTCCATCCTCACCTACTCCTGGGCAGTACGTTTCACGACTCCTCCTATAACATGTTCTACCATTTGGGAAGACTGGGCTCCTTAGCATTCCCTAATCTATCATGCACTTTTCGACCTTCTTTTGTTATGCTCCAACTGGAGAGCCTCTTTTATCCTATATTGCACTGCATGAATATACCACAATTTATTATCCTTTCTACTACTGAGGACATCTGGGTTTACAGTTTTGGATTATTATGAATAGGGCTGTTGCAGCTATTTATTGGTGAGTGTATGCCTACAATCAGTTGGGTATACATAAAGGAGTGGAACTGCTGGATCATGGGATATGCAGGAATCCCAGCTTTAGAAAATAATGCCAGGGCTGGCTGGTTAACTCAGCTAGTTAGCGCATGGTGCTGGTAACACCAAGGTCAACACCCGAAAATGCCAGCCGCCCTAAAAAAGAAAAAAAAGAAAAAAAAAAAAGGAAAAAAAAAGAAATAAAGAAAAAAAATTGCCAGCTTTCCAAAGTGGTTGTATCAATTTAAACCCTTCTGACACAAGCAATGTACAGGAGTTCCAGTCACTCCACATTCTTACCAACACCTGGTATCAACCAGTTTTTAATTTCAGCCAGTCTGGTAGGAGAAATGTGCTACATGTATGTTTCTTAAACTTTTTATTTGGAAAATCCCCAAATATACAGAAAAGCTGAAAGAGCAGTACCTAGATTTATCACAGTAAATAACATTTAGGATAAAAGATAGTAGAATGACAAATATCAGGCATGGAATTTGCCTGTTCAGGTTTTATATTTCTTCAGTTGACTTGGTAAATTATGTTTTTCTGGAAAACTCTATTCCATCTAGATTTTCAATTTACTCACAAATCTGTTCTTGGTAATCTCTTGATTTTAATAATATTTCCTGTATCTGG
>NW_007727375.1:134946-145656 GCF_000696425.1 Galeopterus variegatus | reverse complement strand
TGGAAAACTCTATTCCATCTAGATTTTCAATTTACTCACAAATCTGTTCTTGGTAATCTCTTTTGATTTTAATAATATTTCCTGTATCTGGTTCCTTATACAATTTATTTTTATTCTCCTTTTGTTCATTCTCATTTTTCAAAATTTAAACTTTTTATTCAGAAAACCAGTTTTTGGTTTTATGAGAGTAGTAAAACACAGTGTTAAGAGAGGAAGCTTTGAAGCTAGATTGCCAGGGCTGGGATCACAGCTCAGTTACTTACTAGCTGTGTAACATCTGGCAAGTTCCTTAACCTCTCTGTGCTTCAGTTTTTTCACCTGTAAAATAATGATAATCACGGCATGTATGTCTCATGAGGCTATGTGAAGCACAAATGAATTAATCCATATAAAGCACATAAAGTGCCTGGTACATACTAAGTGCTCAATAAATGTTAATTACTATCATGATCATAATCATTTAAAGTCACTTAAATTTTGAAATTAATTTTATTTCTCCCTTTTTCTTTACTACTCAGTTTCTTTTATGGTTTATCAAGTTAAAGCTATAACACTTATTTTCATTAAGTCTATAAATTTCCCTCTAACTTCTTCACTTGCATCCTGAGTTTTGATAAGTTTTTTAAATTAAATTTTGAGATAACTGAAGATTTACATGCAGTTGGGAGAAACAGAGATTCTGTGTATCCTTTACCTAGTTTCTCCCAGTGGTAACATCTTGCAAAAAGTACAGTACAGTTTCACAACCAGAATACGGATAAGAGACAGTAAAAATACAGAATGAGGGGCCAGCCTCGTGGCTCACTTGGGAGAGTGCGGCGCTGGTAGTGCTGAGGCCGTGGGTTCGGATCCTATATAGGGATGGCCGGTGCGCTCACTGGCTGAGTGTGGTGCAGACCACACTGTGCCAAGGGTTGTGATCCCCTTCCCAGTCAAAAAACCAAAAAAACACAAAAAACAGAATGAGGCTGGCCAGTTAGCTCAGTTGGTTATAGCATAGCCTTATAACACCGAGGCCACAGGTTCAGATCCCCGTACTGGCCAGCTGCCAAAAAAGTAAAATTAAAAAAATAAAAAAAGATACAAAACCTTTCCAATCACAAGGATCATTCCTGTTGCCTTTACATCCATACCTACTTCCCTTTCTTCCACTAGCATCCTTTTCTTAACCTCTGCCAACCACGAATCTGTTTCCCATTTCTATAATTTTACAATTTCAAGAATGTTAAATAAATCATACAGTATGTAAACTTTTGGGATTAGCTTTTTTATTAAGCATAATTTTCTGGAGATTTATCCAGGTTGTAGCATGTATCAATAGATTGTTTCTTTTTATTGCTGAATAGTATTCCATGACTTGGATGTGCCACAGTTTAAGCATTTATTAATTGAAGGGTGTTTGGGTTATTTCTAGTTTTCGGCTATTCTGAATAAAGTTGCTATGAATATGTATGTACATGCTTTTTGTGAACATAAGTTTTCATTTCTCTGGGATAAATGTTCAAGAGTGCAATTGCTGAGCTGTATTGTAGTTGCATGCTTATTTTTTTTAAGAAACTAACAGACTGTTTTCCAGAGTGGCTGTACTGTCTTACACTCTCACCAGCATGCATGAGTGATCCAGTTTCTCCGCATCTTCACATGCACTAAGGATTGTCACTACTTTTTAGTTTAGCCATTCTGAAAGGTGTGTAGTGATATATCTCGTGGTTTTCATCTGCATTTGGCTAATGAAATGATGCTGGACATCTCCTGTGTGTTTATTTGCCACCTGCATGTTCTCTTTGGTAAAATGTCTTACATCTTTTGTCCATTTTCTAATTGGATTGTTTGTTTCCTTCTGTTGAGTTTTGAGAGTTCTTTATATTCTAGATACTCATACTCAGTCAGAGATGTGACTTGCAAATATTTTCTCCCAATCTGTAGCATATCTTCTCACCCTCTTAAACAAAAGTTGTTTGTAGACCCGAAGTTTTGAATTTTTGATGGTGTCAAGTTAAGAACTCTCTGCTTAGCCCTAGATCATGAAGATTACTTCTGTGTTTTTCTTCCAAGTTTTATAGTTTTATGTTTAGTTCTGATTTAATTTTTGTGTAAGGAGTCAGACTAAGGTTGAGGTTTTTTTTTTTTTTTTTTTTTTTTAATGGATGTGCTCCAACACCATTTGTTAAAAAGGCTATCTTTTGTCCACTGACTTGCTTTTGTATTGTTGTCAAAAATCAGTTGAGCACTCAAATGTCCATCAACTGATGAATGGATAGATAAAATGGTATACCCATGGGCCGGCCCGGTGGTGCACTGCTACAGTGCGCCGCTTGGGAGTGTGGTGGCGCTCCCGCCGAGGGTTCGGATCCCACATACAGACCGGCCGCTCACTGGTTGAGCGAGGTGTGGGCGCAACACCAAGGGTTGCGATCCTGTTGCTGGTCCCGGTCCGGTAGGGGGGGGGACACTGAGGGTTGCGATCCGTTGCCAGTCACGAAAAAAGACAAAAAGGAAAAAAAAAAAAAAAAAAAGAAGGAATGAAGGCTGGACTGTCAGCTCAGTTGGTTAGAACGTGGGGCTGATAACACCAAAGTCCAGGGTTTGATCCCTGTACCAGCCAGCTATGAAAAGAAAAAAAGAAAAAGGAATGAACACTGATACATGCTACATAGATGAACCTTGAAAACATTATACTGAAAGAAGCCATTTGCAAGAGACCATGTATGGTATGATCTCATTTATATGAAATGTGCAGAACAGGCGAATATGTAGACGTAGGAATTAGTGTTGCCAGGGACTGGGGGGAATTGGAGGGAAATAGGTAAAGAATGTTGAAAATATCCTAAAATTATTGTGGTGATGATTGTACAACTGTGTATAAACTAAAAACATGGAATTATGTATGGTATGTGAATTATATCTCAATGAGGCTGTTTAATAAAAAAGTAGCTTCTGGTCAAGACGGAGGAATAGATGGTCCCCAGCACCACTCTCTCCCACACATCAACCAATTTACAACTATTAAAAAGCAACGACAGCCAAGCTGGGGTCACTAGAGCTCAGGGGAAGAGAAGGAGAGACATACGGAGTTCATGAAGGCAGGAGAAGCCACAATGAGAGAAAGAAAGGACCGCTCCCACCATTTTGAGCTCTGGCCACTTCAAGGCTTGCACTGGTGAGCACACTAGAGCAAGAGCTGGCAAAAGCTGCATCTGTGACCTTTGTATGGAGTTGCTTGGAGATGGCAGGGGAGAAGGCGGCCTTGGCAGCCCCCAGGCCAGCAAGATCACTAAGAGGGTTCCCATGAATCCACAAAGGAGGAGCCACAGACAACTGAAAAAGGAGCCACTCAGAGGCCGGTGAGTTATTGCAAGGGACTAGTGCACGGCCCATCCCATGGGATGTATTTGAAGTGCAGGTAGTGGGGGAGATGGGCCACTGGGGGAGCAGTGGCCCACAGCATGGATAGATGATCTGCCCTCCAATCAGCACAGGCTCATTCAGTAGAGACTGGTCAAGAATGTAGAACTGCAGAGGGTGCAGTTTGGCGAAAAGACTCAAGCCTGACCAGAGTTTCCACACAATCCAGGTGTACTGACCTCAGAAGACCCGGAAGTACCTATAAAGTCCACCATTAAAACTTGAGCTGCAGGGGCCGGCCCGGTGGCGCACTGCTACAGTGCGCCGCTTGGGAGTGTGGCGGTGCTCCCGCCGAGGGTTCGGATCCCACATACAGACTGGTTCCCACTCACTGGCTGAGCGAGGTGCGGGCGCAACACCGAGGGTTGCGATCCCGTTGCCGGTCCCGGTCCGGTACGGGCGCGACACTGAGGGTTGTGATCCGTTGCCGGACACGAAAAAAGACAAAAAAAAAGGGAAAAAAAAAAAAAAAACTTGAGCTGCACAAAAAGCCTTCCCTAGGGAATCAGCAGCAAAGCAGCAATTTAGCTCAACCACAGGGCTCATGTGCTGGTTCCCACAGGAAGTCCCCCCATTTTAGAAGAAAAGGACAACAAATTAGTTCCAGTGCAGAGTTTAAGTGGTGGGAACAGCGAATAATCCAACACAGAACTGAAAGAACAAAGAAGATACCCACAGATTGAGACAAACTTTGATATTAACCAGTAAAGGCCTAACACCACCAAAGAACACCTACCTATAAAACCTAGAAGGACTGGAAACCCCCTGGACTCCCAAGCCAGGGAGAGGGGAAGGTCGGGCCTCAGCTACACACTGCCCCAAATCCACAACCAGCCCAATGACGACCACCATGCCACTTCTGGAAGTGCTCCAGGCTTCTGAGCTGGGGCTGTGGGGGTGCCGAGGGCCTCAGCCACGCAGCCCCTGCCCCCGCCAACATCTGCAACCAGCTCAGCGATGACCACTGAGCAGCTATCTGAAACACTGCAGGCTTCTGAGCCAAGGTGTGGGGTGCCAAGGGCTTCAGCCACGCTCCCTGAGATCTGCATCTAGCCCAGCAACAACAGAGCCACTGCTGGAAGCCCCCTGTTCTCTCCTGCTGGAATGAGGGGTGTGCCATGGGCCTTGACTCTGTCCCCCTCCTTTCTCCTCCAACCTGATTTCCCTCCCCCTTCCTCTCTACCCCTCCCCCCATTGCTCTGCAACATTAGAATGTAAAATAATATTAAAAAAAAAAAGTAGCCACCCCCACTCCAATCAGTATTTGTGCAGGTCTATTTCTCTCTATTCTGATCCATTAATCTAAGTATCTATCTTTTTGCCAACACCAGCCTTGATTACTGTAGCTATGTAATAAATATTAATCAGGTAGATTCCTCCCACTTTATTCTTTTTTGAAACGGTTTTAGCTCTTCCAGTTCCTTGCCTTTCCATATAAATTTTGGATAAACTTGCTTTTATCTACAAAAAATCTTGCTAGGATTTTGAAACCTATTTATCAATTTGGGGAGGACTGATATCTTTACTGAACATCCCAAATCCATTAACACAGTATGTCTCTCCATTTATTTAGTTCTTTAATTTCTTTCATTAGTGTTTTGTAGTTTTCATCATACAAGTCCTGTACATGTTTTGTTACATTCACACCTAAGAATTTAATTTTTTGGGAGAGGTTGTAAATGGTGTTGTATTTTAAATATGGTTTCCACATGCTCCTGGCTAGTATACAGAAATGCAATGCTTTTTTGTAGATAGATCTTATATCCTGAAACCTTACTGAACTCAGTTATTAGTTCTAAGAGTTTTCTTTTTTTTTTTTTTTCGTGTCCGGCAACAGATCGCAACCCTCAGTGTCGCACCCGTACCGGACCGGGACCGGCAACGGGATCGCAAACCTCGGTGTTGCGCCCGCACCTCGCTCAGCCAGTGAGCGGGAACCGGTCTGTATGTGGGATCCGAACCCTCGGCGGGGGCGCCGCCATGCTCCCAAGCGGCGCACTGTAGCAGTGTGCCACCAGGCCGGCCCTAGTTCTAAGAGTTTTATGGTCAATTCCTTGGAGTTTTCTATGTAGATAATCATGTCATCTGCATAAAGGGATAGTTTTTGTTTGGCTTTTTTTTGGCGGCTGGCTGGTAAGGGGATCTGAACCCTTGACCTTGGTGTTATAACACCTCATTCTAACCAACTGAGCTAACTGACTGGCCTAAGGGATAGTTTTATTTCTTCCTTTCTGATCTGCACCTTTTATTTCCTTTTCTTTATTGCATTGGCTAGAACTTCCAGTACTATGTTGAATAGCAGTAAACAGAGACATCCTCGCCTTGTTCCTGATCTTTGAGGAAATGATTCACCATTACATATGATGTTAGTTATAGGTTTTTTTGAAGATGTTACTAAGTTGAGAAAACTCCCCTCAACTCTTAATTTTCTCAGAGTTTTAATCATGAATGGGTATTACATCTTGTTAAATGATTTTTCTGCATCAATCGATATGGTCATGTGATTTTTCTTCTTTGGCCTAGTAATATGGTAGATTACACTGATTGATTTCCAAATACTGAATCATTCTTGCATCACTTGAATAGACCCCACACGGTCATGGTGTATAACTTCAAAAATATATTGCTAGGCTCCATTTGCTAATAGTTTGTTAAGGATTTTTGTATTTACATTTATGAGGAATATTGGTCTATGGATTTCTTTTCTGCACTGTTTTTGTTTAGTTTTGTTATTAGGGTAATACTGCTTTCATAAAATAAATTGGGAAGTATTTCCTACTCTGTTATTTTCTGGGAGAGATTGTGTAGAATTGGTGTTAATTATTCTTTAAACATTTGGCAGAATTTTCTAGTGAAACCATCTGGGGATGAAGAGTTCTCTTTGAGAGATTTAAAATTACCAATTCAATTTCCTTAATAGCTATAGGGCTAAACAAATTATATGAGTGAGTTTTGGTAGTTTGCATTTTTTGAGGAGTTGATCCATCAGGTTGTCCACTTTATATGAGTAAAGTTGTTCATAATATTCCTCTTTGGATGTATGCAGGATCTATAGTGACATCCCCTTGTCAGGAGTGATAATTCCTGATATGAGTTAATTTATGTTTTCTTTCTTTCTCTTGGTCAGCCTTGCTAGAGGTGGGTGAAACGTATTTTTATTAACGTTCAGTTTACCTCCAAATTTTAAACTGACTCTTTATGAGAAGACTGCAGTGGTCAGCATATAAAACTATAGAAAGAACACAGGAGAGAGAACCTGTCTTTCTCTCTCTGAGCCAAGCAATGTGTATGGTTAAATATAGAGCTTGGACAGAAAAAAAAAATAAAAAGGTGAAAAATGGTATTCTTGGAACAGATGTGGGATTCTTAGCCTATATGCTTATAAAAAGCTTCAAGAAAGGAAAGATGTGAGTCATAAATATTAAACCACTAACATAAATCAAGTGTGTTTTCTATTTCATACTTTCAGTGTCCTTAAAGATTATCTAACAAGTACAATTTAAGAATCAGTATCTAAATTAAAGGGATATGCCTAAAACAATGGGCTGACACCACTAAGATGAAGGTAACAAGGAGAAATGTGAGACACAGCAAAACTGAGAGAAAGTATGTGACTTAAAAAGCAATGTGGGTGAAAAGGCTTCATGTGAGCCGATAGTATAACATGTTTTGATTTCAAAAAGCTAAGGCATTCTTAGGCTATATGGACTGAAGTACAGAATGTGAATCTCATTGTTATCAATATATAGCAGATATCACCTGGAGTATGATATCCAGTCTTGTACACCCAAACTTTCAAAGAGATACTGACAAGCTAGAGAAGGACATACAGAAAAGGATGATCAGGCCAACGAGGAGGCAAAAGATAGATTCTGAGACTCATCAGAGGTAAGAACTGTAACCATGGCAGGAAATTTGAGGAAAATATATTTTGGCTTGGGAAGAACATTCCAAAAGACATAGCTGACCAACAAGGGAGTAGACTGTCTTGCAAAGTACAGCTGAACAACCCTAATCTGAAAATCTGAAAGTTTCTGATTGCCAAAATGATGCTCAAAAGAAATGCTCACTGGAGCATTTTAGATTTTCAGATTAGAGATGCTCATCCAGTTAAGTATCTGCAAATATTCCTAAATCTGAAAAAATCCAAAATCCAAAACTCTTCTGGTCCCGAGCACTTTAGATGAGGGATACCCAACCTGTAGTACTTTCCTTTCTCTACCAATGAAAGTCAGAAACAAAGACTGTATGGTTGTATATTAGGGATGCCTAGTCTAAATTGTGGGTAAATTTTGCCGAATGGAAAACTACCTACACATTGTCCCTACTTTCTCATTCTTCCACAGACCATTGGGAATGTCATGTCAGAAGAGTACTGTTCCACAGACTAGCTTAGGGACTGAAGGAATCATAGCCTGGGAGATTTTCTTTTAGATCATGAAGAATCCAGAAATTCAAATACTTTCCACCTCTATAGTTACCTCATGGAGTTCCCATTTAGTTGTAACTGAAATTAAGTCTTGTAATTAAGTATATACGTAACAGAAAAACAAACAGGAGAAAAAGAAAGGAAAATATAACTTATAGAAAAAGTTGTAGTAAACTTTTTTCTTGGTCACAAGCAACTTGGGTGAAATTTGTTATAAAATTCAACAAGTTTATCTTTTTGGGGGATTAGACCTGAAGTAGCATCTTTGAAAGGGCTTTCATCAATAAGAATAACAGGATAGAGGAACACTCTCAGGTGTGTAAGCAACCCTTCTGCAGTAAATAGTCAATCACTAAGTCTAGGTAGTTTTTACTAATGATACAGCCAATTTTCATCAAACCTCCATTATCAGTTTTTGCCAAGCTTAACAGCAACCCCAAACACTTTTCCACACATGAATTCTCTAACACTGCACAAAATTTTCCTGTCATAGTGTAAAGCAGGAAGAAGAAAGCCAACAACTGTAGCCACTTTCTAAAAATGTTGATGTGCTGTCAAAACAGTCCTCGTCAGGGGCCGGCCTGGTGGTGCACTGGATAGTGCGCTGCTTGGGAAGCGCGGCGGCGCTCCCACCCGAGGGTTCGGATCCCACATACAGACCGGTTCCCGCTCACTGGCTGAGCGAGGCGCGGGAGCAACGCTGAGGGTTGCAATCCCGTTGACGGTCCCGGTCCGGTACGGGGGCAACACTGAGGGTTGCGATCCGTTGCCGGACACGGAAAAAGACAAAAAGACAAAAAGACAAAAAAAAAAAAAAACAGTCCTCGTCAGTCACTCCTGGGACTGGCCTGGCATATTCTTAGCAGCCTGTAACACGACTTCCTTTACTGACAACCAGGTAAAGGAAGGTTCAACATTGTACCTTCACCCAGAGTCAGCACTCAGTGTGTCATTACCTTGTTCAAATTTGAAATCTATGTAAGAATACTGATTCATTTCTTTTCTCTTCTTCCTTTTTCCACTGGATTCTGGCGACAGCTCCTGCCATTTTTTAATGGCATCAGAAAAGGCCTAAAAATGGAGAAAGGGAGAGGTTATCACTATAAACAGAAAACAAGAATACATGAAACATAGGTAATCCCCAAATCTCGTTTTGACCCAGTTTCAGCTATCTTCCCTGCATGGCTTACCAGAGCTAGTGGCCAAATAAACAGGTAGCATTTCATTATTTTTTTCTCTGACTTTCATAAACTGCTACAGTGGCAGAACCAATATGCTTACTGACAATTAAAGGGCAACATAAGAAAATAAAAACTGTCCAACCTGTCCTTGCTTAAGTACAGGTTAAATCACATGGCAATGGCCAGTAAGTTAGTTATGTTCTGTAGACATATCTTGCCTGGTGTTTTCTCTGTCAACATGTCCTCTTTTACTCCCACTACCTTCCTTCCCCTATACTGCTCTTCACTTGCAACCTTTCTACGACACTGGGTTAAAAATTCTTACACCAGTGATAATCCCTTTTCTTCTGTACCTTCAGCTTCTCCCACTTTCTTAGATCTTTCCAATCAGCACTGAAATGTACTCAAGTCTTTGTCAGCTTAAAAAAGAAAATCCTTCCTCCACTACTTTTTTTTTTGGCGGCTGGCTTTCCTCCCTTGATCTCATTCCCTTTTCAGCTGCCAACACCTCTTTCTTCTTCCCCTCTCTGTAGCCAAACTTATGAAAGGAACTGTGTGCATTTTGTTTCACCATCTCACCTCCCACGAGCATGCGCTTTCCAGCCCCCACTAGTCTCGCATCTAACCTGACCATTCTACTTGCATTAACAAGGGGCTAAGTCTACCACCTACATTTCAGTCCTCATTCTACTTGATCTCTTAGCAGTATTTAATAATGCTGACTGCTCCGCTCTCCTGACTTCCTCCTTCCTCTGCCTGCTCCTTCTCCACCATCCTCCACTTGGTCTTCACGTGGTGAGTCCTTTCTTCTCACCTAATACTCTCTCTAGGTATCTCATCCAGGCTGGGGAGGTTACCTTCCATATACTGATGGCTCTCAAAATCCTATCTCCAGTCTAGATTTCCAATCTTTTCTGTCCATTCAACCATCCAATGAACTATTTTTATTGGATGTCTTCACAGGCCCTACTCAGCATGTTGGCAATGTTTCCCAGACTGAATTCATGACTCCTTCCCTCTAAACCAGTGCTGTTGTAATATTCCTCACCCCTGTAAATGGCATTACTATCTTATACACTTCCTTTCACCTAACTCCTATTTAGGCTTGTGATTAAATGTTACTTGCTCAGGGAGGCTCTCCTAGAGCCCCTTGGTCTACCTTAAGTGTTAGTTATACCCTTTCAAAGCACCCTGTATTTTTCTTTCAAAGTCTTTATCACAGTTGTAGTTACATATTTATTTATTTGCTTCTGTTTCACGTTATCTCCTCCAATAGACTGTGAGACTCTGGAGGAGAAGGAATGTTACCATAGCTTAAGGTGTATCCTTAGCAACTTGCACAGTTGCATGTAATATTCATTTGGGGAATAAATGAATAGTTATGGGGGATATGTATGTGTTATAGGCATGTTGCTAATAATCACATTTTGAATTTGTTTATCCTGGATAAACAGCTATGTATCCCTGTGGTGAAATGATAACAAAAGAAAAGCATTTTAGCTGAAGAGGAGGGAAGGATCACCCTTTTACCTTAATCTACCTCCCCCCCTTCCTTTTGGACCTTTCTACTCATTATCACAATTGATTCTCGCAATAATCCTCTGAGGTAGATATTATTTATTTTACAGTAGAGGAAAGCAAGGCCTAAAGAAAAGAAGGAACTTACCCCAAGTCAAAACTTAGCAAAAGCTAGAA
>NW_007727375.1:111991-134636 GCF_000696425.1 Galeopterus variegatus | reverse complement strand
TAGCAACTTGCACAGTTGCATGTAATATTCATTTGGGGAATAAATGAATAGTTATGGGGGATATGTATGTGTTATAGGCATGTTGCTAATAATCACATTTTGAATTTGTTTATCCTGGATAAACAGCTATGTATCCCTGTGGTGAAATGATAACAAAAGAAAAGCATTTTAGCTGAAG
Source organism: Galeopterus variegatus (assembly GCF_000696425.1). Classification (NCBI taxonomy): domain Eukaryota; kingdom Metazoa; phylum Chordata; class Mammalia; order Dermoptera; family Cynocephalidae; genus Galeopterus; species Galeopterus variegatus. The sequence goes on along the minus strand of NW_007727375.1, from coordinate 134,458 downwards.
AGGAGGGAAGGATCACCCTTTTACCTTAATCTACCTCCCCCCCTTCCTTTTGGACCTTTCTACTCATTATCACAATTGATTCTCACAATAATCCTCTGAGGTAGATATTATTTATTTTACAGTAGAGTAAAGCAAGGCCTAAAGAAAAGAAGGAACTTACCCCAAGTCAAAACTTAGCAAAAGCTAGAATTTGAACTCAGGCCAGTTTTGGAGCTAAACCTCTTTTTGACTTCACTTTGTCATCATAGATAGAGTCAGTGAAACCCCATCGAAAGCTTGCCAATGGCAAAATTCATCTTGCTACTTTTCGACTTCCCCTACCAATGCCTTCCATGGCTGCAGGAATGTTCCTTTCTATTTCTTCTTTCCAGAATTCCCACTACACAAAGTGTTCCTCATAAACCCTAGATACCAATCTTAATGTCACATTTTTGTACTCAGCTGCAAGACTACTAATATCTACCAAGTTTTACCTAAAGGAAAACACCCTACCCTTGAACCAGGGCTATTTGCAAAAACCCAGGAAAGGAGGCAGGACAGGTATTATAATTTGCATTTTACAAATTAGGTAATTAAAAGGTAGGCATCATTTATCAGCAAGTAATGAGAATGGAATGTGAACTCAGAGCTCCTGAATGGTGGTCTACTAGATTTTTAGCCATACTGCACACAGAGGCTCCTGAATACAAGCCTACAGGGGTCATTATCTTGGTCCCAATTAAATACTGTTTCTAGATAATAGGGAAAAAAACTCCATATAATATGAACATATATTGTCAAGAAACTGTTAAAATCCCCAAAATTTTAAACATATGAAAATGCAAAAAAAAAAAAAAAATCTTTAAAAATGTTATCAATAAATTAAAAGAGTTTCCAGAATCTTACTTTAATAGTTATATTGATAATCACCACTTATCTTAATATTGACTACAGGCTTATTTAAGTAGTCTAGAAAAACCTGAATGAATCATAGAATGAGAACTCCTTCCTTTCCAGACGTGCTAGTCTATGCACCCCTAAGATACCATGGTTACTTTTTCTCAACTCTTTGCCTTTGTATACATATGGTTCCTCGGGTGAAAACATCTTTCCTTTAAGACTCTACTCAAATGACAGCATCTTTATTTCTTTCCTAGTGCTCTCAACAGAATTATGCACCCACTTCTAGAACACTCATCACACTGCTTTAATTATGTCACCACCACCACCCCTGGACCCCCACCAATGTTCCTAACCAGACTGAAAGCTCTCTAGAAGGAAGCTACTTTGTGTTCTACTAATCCCAGTATCCTCAGGGTCTAGCCTGGTATCCATCAGGAAATAAGTACTCACAAAGCCCAGCAAAGGAATCCAGAGCAACAGATGTTCAAGAATAACTTTACTTTTTACTGTTGTCTGGAATTTCTCCCCCAAGTTTGTTCACATTCATAAGTGAAACAGCCACACAAGTTTTTAGTTCTGAGAATCAAGGATATGGTCTGGTAAGATTTTAGGACATCTATGACAATGGCCAAAGTTCCTTTAAGGAATGACCTGGACATACTACAACAGGCATTTTGATGACATAACAGGTAAGGAGTAGGCAGAGACTCTGGAGTCTGGTAGAGGGGTCAGGTACAGAGGTTGAGATGTGTCACTTGTGCAGAGACCAAGATGACTGTTAAAGGCACATGGTAGGAGAAATCTAGGAAGTCCAGGGAGTGGAAACCCTGAGAACAACCACCTCGGAGAACAGAAATTAAAGAGTAGATTTTAAAAAGATGGCCCAGACTTTAGAAGCAAAGGACAAAAAATTAGTTCCAGCCCAAGCACACCACCAATGCCTTGGGGCCCACCAGGGGACATGAGGCATGGAGCCAGGGACAAGACCCCTGCCCACAACCACTCACACTGCCAGCACCTTGGGGCCCTGCCCAGGAACCCGAGGATTGGAGCCAGGTACCAGACCCCACTCCCACATCCAGGCACACCACCAATGCCTTGGGGCCCGCCTCAGGACCTGCCTCAGGACCCAGGGCTAGCAGCCGGAGACCGGATCCTCTTCCCACAACCAGGCACACTGTGCCAGTGCCTCAGGGCCCGCCCAGGGACCCGGGGTATGGAGCCAGGGACCAGAACCCCCTCCCACAACCAGGCTCATAGCACCAGCACCTTGGGGCCCACCTGGGGCATGGAGAAGAGGACTGGACCCCCCTCCCATAACCAGGCTCATCATGCCAGTGCCTCGGGGCCCGCCTGGGGACCTAGGGCATGGAGAAGGGGACTGGACCCCCCTCCCACAACCAGGCTCACTGTGCCAGTGTCTCAGGACTCACACGGGGACCTGGGCATGGAGCTGGGGATCAGACACTCTCCACAACCAGGCACATGCCAGCACCAAGGAACATGCCAAAAACATCTCCTCCATGTGCGTGGCCCACCACAGCCACTATAATAACCACAGCTGCCACAAAGGCGGCTAGATGCCACAACCACCATGCAGACAGTCCTCCAGCCACTGGAGTGCGTTGACACAAGGAGAGTCACCAGCAGAGATAAAGAAAGGAGGAGGATGTTTCTCTCCACAAGCCCATTTCAGAGTGACGGGAGAAGCATCTGCTCTATGATAGTATTGGGGGACCTGATCATGCCTCTCAGCATTGGACTGATCATTTGGGCAGCAAATCAACAGAGTAACCATTATTCTTTCAGAGGGAGAGAAGAAATCTAGGGTGATTAGAGGAGGGAGTGGGGAGGGGAAAGGGGATGGGGAGGGATTGGACAAGGGGGATAAAGAATAATTACAATTTGTAACAATAAATATGCTAGTAATATTGATTTGATCAACATATCTCAATGTTGAACCCCCAAAATATGTATAATCAATTTTCTTTCCCTTTTTGTCTTTTTTCGTGACCGGTAATGGGATCGCAACCCTCGGTGTCGCGCCCGCACCACACTCAACCAGTAAGCGGACTGGTCTCTATATGGGATCCGAACCCTCGGCGGGAACACCGCCACGCTCCCAAGCGCCGCACTCTACTGAGTGCGCCACCAGGCCGGCCCAAGTATAATCAATTTTGATTCAATAAAAATTGAAAATAAATAAACTAAAAACTAAAAAATAAAAAAAGATGGCCCAGTCTACTAGTATTAAGGCCTTGCATTGTTCATTATGATATTCCCAGTGTGTGGCCTATGGCAGGCATTCAATAAACTGAATGAAAGAGGGAATCATATGTGGCAAAATTATCAAGAAAAAATTGGAGGGGAGGTAATTTTCAACCCAGTGGAACAATCAGTCAAGTGTGAGTATGTAAACCACGAGAGAGAAAGTCATCAGATCTAGAATACAGGGGATAAACCAAGAGAAAGGCAAAGAGAATCCCCAAGATGATGAGGAAGGCTAGTCTCAGGACAACGGCTATGAAGTAAGCGTAAAAAACAATCAGAACAGACGGAAAGAGGAAAAATGACTCTGGGGGGAAAATGACTTGAGGGATTAATTGACAGCTCTGACAGTATGTAGAACTGTGTCTGAGCTGTCAAGTGTTGAAACATTTAGATAGAGAGTACAAAACAAAAAAACAAACAAAAAAAACAACAGAAAAACAAGCAAGAGAAAAAACTGAGGCAACTATTTTAACTCCAAGAAAAACAGAAAATTCAAGAAAGGAAACATTATCATACTACATTACTTGCCCTAGCAGTGAACATTTCCACAGTCACAATAATGAAAACTCTGAAAAGAGATTCAACAAAAACTGTACATTGAAAAGATGAGTGAGTGTGTGAGAGCGTTTGTGCGTGTGTGTGTGTGTGTTTAAGATCTAGGATCCTCATCTACCATAAGAGAAAGCTAAAAATAATTTCTAAAGCTGATAAATCAAGCATAAGCAAATGTTTGTAAATATCAGAAACAGATAAAAAGAACTGAGTGTTGCCTCTGGAGGGCAGAGGAAAAGGCTGAAGAACGAGTCTTCAGACTGCCATTTTAAAAGTTATAAATAAGCACTTAAGCACTATTTGATTTTTTAAACTATGGAAATGAATTACTTTGATACAATTATTCATTTAAAAAAGTATTTCCTCCTGTTGAGTTTTAAGGCTTTACCTGTTTCCCTCCATTTCACAAGTTACTCATTAAAAACAGCACTGAGGGGCCGGCCCTGTGGCTCACTCGGGAGAGTGCGGTGCTGATAACACCAAGGCCAAGGGTTCGGATCCCACATAGGGATGGCCGGTTAGCTCGCTGGGTGAGCATGGTGCTGACAACACCAAGTCAAGGGTTAAGATCCCCTTACCGGTCATCTTTTAAAAAAAAAAAAACAAAAAAAACAAAAACAGCACTGAGGTAGGATTTTCATTCCTATAGAGCTTTATAACCAGAAAAAAAATAAAAGGCCTAGAAATATGGCAGCTGCCCATGGGATTCCAAGAAGCCTATCCGCAGGATACTTAACACAGGAGTGGAGTCTCCCTGCACTCTGAGCCTCCACATGGCTGACTGGGAACAGATCAGAGGAGGCCTTCGCAGGGTCACAGCCCTCTTGGAGTCATGGCCCTCTCTAGCTTGAATTCAGTGCTGCAAATCTAAGGAGGGTAAGTCACCAGAAGGCTCTTGTAATATTAGGCTAATGACTGACTCTGAAGATAGTACAAAAGCCTGAAAATCATTCTGCAGCACATGGAAAATATAAAGGGATGGGTAATCATTTACTGAAACCAGATATATGTGAGACATTGTATTATGGGCTTTATATATACTGTTGTCTAATTCTTGTGATAGCCATGTTAGATATCCACTGCACACTGAAAGAAAATTGGAGCCCAGCAAGTTTAAGACACTTGTTCAAAGTCACAGACTAACAAGTGGCAGAACTAGAATTAAAATCCAAGGCAAAAGAAAAAACAAAGAAACAAACATGAGTTTGATGAAGATCCTAGATCAATTTATAGGAAATACAGGAGACAAAGGGACCATTAATGACACTGTGGGGGTACAGTTAGAGGAATCTAGACTATCAAAATCTACAGGATAAATAATCCATTTTTTCCCAATAAGCTGCAAGAAGAAATAAAGTGAGAAGGAGGAGAGAGAACCTACAGATTTTAAGAAATTTAAGTAACATATCAACCAACTGCAATACACAGATTTTACCTGGAACCTGATACGACCCAACAAGCTGCTGAAAAGGTTTTTGACACATTTGGAGAAATGTGAACACTGAAAATCTGATGATGTTCTTTTTAAAGGCATGATAACAATATTTTGATTATGTTTTCAAAAAGGGTCTTTATCTTTTATTTTATTTTATTTTTTTATTATTTTTTTATTTTATTTATTTATTTTTTCCTTTTTTCGTGTCTGGCAACGGATCGCGACCCTCAGTGTCACGCCCATACTGGACTGGGACCGGCAATGGGATAGCAAACCTCGGTGCTGCGCCCGCACCTCGCTCAGCCAGTGAGCGGGAACCGGTCTGTATGTGGGATCCGAACCCTTGGCGGGAGCGCCGCTGCGCTCTCAAGTGGCGCAATGTAGCAGTGCACCACCGGGCCGGCCCAAGGGTCTTTATCTTTTAAAGATAAATGTTGAAATATTTGTGGATACAAAAATGTTTGCGATTTGCTTCAAAACAGTCTGGGATGGGGGAAAAAGGGTAGGGGTAGAAATGAAACAAAACTGAGCATGAGATCATAATTACTAAAGCTTCATGATGGGTAAATGGGGGCTCATTATAATACAATCTTTTTCATCTGTGTATGATGTTTATAATAAAAGTGAAAAAAAAAAAAAAAAAAGTACAGGGAAATGTGACCCAGTCTCTACAGTGAACATGATCTTCCCTGAGTGATCATGTTTGGTGACAGCATAGAGAAGTCATGCTATTGGTGTAATTCAAAACATTTCTGGGTTTGTCTTCTACTCCCCTGTCCACATGACAGTCACTTTCTGCAGGGCACAACTCTTGTGCACAATTCGCCTACAGCAAGAAGTTCTAAATTCTTTTTTTTTTCCTTTTTTGTCGTTTTTCATGACCGGCAACGGATCGCAACCCTCAGTGTCACGCCCGTACCGGACCGGGACCAGCAACGGGATCGCAACCCTCGGTGTTGCTCCCACACCTCGCTCAGCCAGTGAGCAGCCGGTCTGTATGTGGGATCCGAACCCTCAGCGGGAGCACCACCGAGCTCCCAAGCGGCACACTGTAGCAGTGCGACACCGGGCCGGCCCAAGAAGTTCTAAATTCTAATTGGGTGCATCAGTTTTAGTTTCTGCCAAACAGTATTTCCCCTTAAACACCCCTCTTTAATTAAACAGCCCAAACCCACCCTATTAAAAAAACCATGTAAATTTCCAAAGTACCCACGAAAACAAGCAGACACCATAAAACATATAAAGGGCCAGAAAGATGAGAAAAGGGATAAGTAGGATATGCGTGAGGAGAATTGAGCAGCTCTTCAAGCACACAGCATCCTACAGAATCACATAATTAAAGCGACAGGAGGAAGCTCAGGAAATCGTTTGGATAAATCCCCATCTTTAAGCTACTTTAGGACTGTAGCACATCTACAGAAGTGTTGCAAGATAGCCACAAAACTCTACAACCTCGCACCCAAATGAGTGGGCCGTAGAACGACCAGATCTTTTGGGGAGGGGTAAAGAGCACCTGCTAAAGCAGTTCCTTCCACTGGTCCCAGGATGGGGGCCCACCTCTGGGCAGGGACGTTACCAACGAGGACAACCCACCCCAGACCACAGAAGCTGTCTCTTCTTGCTGCCATTTGACTTTTCATTTGAGCTCCCTATGTCAGCAAAGGTGTGAAGGAACCACTGGAGCAGTAAAGATGCCAGGCAGAGAAAGAAAACCTTCTGTCTTGTAGTCACTACTTTTGGGGGAAACTCATTCACTTTTCAATGACAGTACAGGCATTCTCTATCATATGGCATGGGGAATGAGACTCAGAAATACAAAGCACTAACTTACTCTGTTCCCTTCTGAGCAATTTCACCTAAAATTAACCTACAATTAGGAGTTTGGTGATAGTTGCCTCAATCTTCCTGGCATTCTAAAGGTGGAAGGATGTTGACTTAGACTCAGCATGAGTTACATTCATGTGGGGTTCACCTTCCTTCACGTAAGACCCAGTGGACATTTTAACCATTAAAATAATCCCACATTTGTTTTCTGGGAGTCACAAGAACTTCAGAAGGAGATAGGATTTAATGGCAGCAAGAGAGACCAGGAGCAGTAAGCCAAGGACTCTCAATGTTCACTCTTCTGTCCTGGCAAACTGCTGCTATGAAACAGTCACTGTGCAGTGTACTTCACTAAATGAGGCATGTCAGTGTTACCTGCCAGTACGTGGTACCCGTCTAAGCCTTGGAACAGAGATCCTTAACTGGTATCTTATTTAGGGTACTGGGGGAACATGTTGGGAGCTATCAGTAGCTGTCTACTGTCTTCAGAGGCAAACCACTACTCACTGGGCGTTGCTGTGTTCCTGGGCTCTTCTCAGACCTTACCTCATGTAACTAATAACTGAACCACCCGGAGGACAGCCACGTAATCTGTCCCAAGAAAGAAGGCAAATCAGGGAGGAGCAGGACTGGAACACGTTTCATAGTTGAGTCATTCTGCATTCCACAGTAAAATGTACTATTCATCATGCATTTATAGTCAAATCAGAATTTATTTCTCTCTCTTTTTTTTTTTTTTTTTGTCTTTTTTCGTGTCCGGCAACGGATCGCAACCCTCAGTGTCGCGCCCGCACCGGACCGGGACCGGCACAGGATCGGCACGGGATCGCAACCCCCGGCGTTGCTCCCGCGCCTCGCTCAGCCAGTGAGCGGGAACCGGTCTGTATGTGGGATCCGAACCCTTGGCGGGAGTGCCGCCGCGCTCCCAAGCGGCGCACTGCAGCAGTGAGCCACCGGGCCGGCCCAGAATTTCTTTATTTCTAATCTATTATTTCTTTTCATTCTGTTCTTCCTGATCAGCATATACCTTTATCTATTTATCTCCACCCTGACAAACTCCTTAGCTCTTTGCCACCATAAACCATCCCAATTTACGCAAGCTGAACTCTTCATTCTGTTATCACAGGAAGTAGTTGTCAAGAGGTGTGATGCAATAGGAAGACCAAGTAGAGCACCTTTCGGGTGATTGCATAGTGTCCTTTAAGCTCATGCAGGGCCCACTTGATGTCCTGACTGCTCAGCATTTTGAAGTCGGCCATCAGTAGGTCAGCAGCTTGGATGAAGCAGCGTTGGTCAAGAGGAGCCAATTTAGAATAGTCAAAAAAATCTATTTTAGGTAACTGAAATGAGAGAGAAGCACAAAATTAGAGGCCAGACCCTGCATTTCTCATGAAGGGGAAATCATTTTAAGATTTTAAGAATTACATATTACATAAAAGAATGATCTTGTCTGTTTTCATAATTACTCTATAAGGAGGTTACCAGCCCTATCACAAAGATGAAGAAATGGTAGCCCAGTGAGGTTACACAACCTGCCTGGAATCTAGTGACCAGTTTTACTAGTCAATACCAGTAAAAACCAATTTGGGGATGTGAACCTAATCTTTCAGCCATCTGCTTTCTACAAAATGTTTAGAGAAACTAATTTTTCTGCTACAGAATATGTAAAGAGATAATCGAAAGAATCTGTGGGGAGTAGGAAGATCAAACAATAAATCTTAAAGAAATTAGTTTTGAACTATACTTTCCATCACTATATTATATAACATACTAAATGTTATTTTGGATCTTACATGAAGGCAATGATTAAAGTTATTAAAAACCAAACTGTTCACATCTTGATATGGGATTTGATTAAACAGGTGTACGCACTGTACACAAATCTTACATCAAAAGAACAAACAGATGTTAAACTTTAGGTAATAACTGCCTACTGACATATTTATAGTAAAGTATATTGATATTTTTGCAATCTACTTTGAAATGCATTATAATGAAATGAAATAAGGCGTGCTAATGGACAGAGGACAGATGTGTGCTAAAGTGGATACAGTAAAATGTTAACATTTTAGTAGTACTGGAGGTGGGTATATAGGTGGTCAATGTAAAACATTGATACTTTTCTGTTTGTTTGAAAATTTTCATAATAAAGCGTTAAAAAGAAACAAAGAACAAAATTATACAAAGAATCCTGGCCAATTCTTGTTTCATTTTAGGAACTTGCTTTGTGGGATTAAAGATATGGAAGATTTGTTTAATTCTTTATGGGTAAGGGAAGACAAGAGTTACAATGAAAAGTAGGAAATACAGAATTTAAAGTGGCTCAGATTAGGAGATCCCACTGAAGTATACATATATCCTGAAATTCTGTTTCCCCTGCTAGTCTTTAAAAATGTGTCCTGACAAAGCACTTTCTTCTCCTAAGAATGACCAAAAAAGCAGGGCATTTCCGGGTAGAGACTGCAACACAAGAGCACACCACTTGCCTTTGTCTCATCTTGGCTGGCCAGCAGGCTGCTACTGGGGTTTATAATGATTCTATCTTCTCTCTTTGGATAATCTGGATTTTCCAGAAGAAAATTACAAAGTCTGCAAAAACAAATGATGTTACTTTCGTACTGCTTCCAAATCCTACACCTACCCACTGATTCAAATGCAATGTTTGAAAAATAAAGTCCCTAGCACACATTACGACTGGCCTATCAAGGAATTAAGATGTTGGCAGCCCAGGAAAAACTCAACCAATAAATAACAAAAAACAATTACACTGAATTCCTACTTTTGTTTGCTAATTTAAAAAGCAGTGAACATACTGATGAATGCAAACTCCTCTGAAGTTTATCTATTAATTGTGTGTCAATGTAATGAAGACACTGAAATTATTATTGGCTAAACTGTATGGAATTGGAGAATTTAGAAGAAAAGTAGCTATTGTTTGTTGAGATAACTATGAACAAATAAGAAGTGGGAAAATGTGTATTCACATTTGTAATTAAAAACAGTTTGCTAAGAGAGTTAATAAATACGTGAAATATAAAAGAACTTCTGCTAATTCATTAATACTTTCTATAACCCTATGGACACATAAATCTCTACGGTAATGTAAATCTCTATGAGCCATTTGAGTTATGCTCAGTTTGTTTAGCTAACAGTGAAACTAAAAAACAGACCATGTTTTCTTACGAATCGACTCTTTTCATACCAAAACCATTAGCCTTGTCTCTCTATTACTATTATTATGAAATACTTCAAAGGTACAACATAAACACTAAGATAACACACACTGATGTATCACCACCCAGACTTAACAAATGTTAACTATCCAGACTTTTCACCCTGTAGCACAATCAAATCAGACAACAAACTGCACTTGGGAGGATTCCGCAGTGGTGAGGATGGTGTGGGTGAGGTGCAGCCCTAGCCACATTTAGTTTGAGCAAAAAAGCTTTACTCAGAAGTCAACTGGAGCTTCCCCTCTTCTCTATCCTCCTCCTTCCCCTTGTTCCAGCAGATTCTTAGGATGACCTTATGCCCTCCTAGTTGCCCCACCCATAATTCTCACTGAGCTCCCTTCTTCCCAGTTCTCTCTCGTCCAACATCAACAGTTGGGCCTATAATAGCAAGACAAGTCCAGCAGGAAGAGGACAGAGGAAAAAATACCCATCTGCACTTCCTTTTCTCATCCAGGTGCTAGTGTTTGGGGACCGGAAAATGGAGAGGCATCCCCCACCCCTGGAGACCCTCAGCCTTGGCCCTTTCATAAAGCCCTCTCCTTCATCCTGCCCCAATGCTGGTCAGCACATCTCAATACCTTTTTTTTCCACCAATACTTCCAGGAGCCCATAAGCTCATCTCTAAGCTGCTGTATTCCTTATCACTATCGTCTGACCTCTATGGAACATAACGCCAGAGGCCCACAGAAGGGGAAAAAAGCCCTCTTACTGTATTACAGGTGTAGCAATAGGAGAGACACCCCTAGTGAAGAATTTTGAGCACATTTTCCTTTAAAAACACCGTCATCGATGGTGATTCTCTGTCCTAGAACGTACTGGTGGTGCACCATAGGCTATGCTGATCTTTGAAGGCTGACCTCAGAATTAGCCACCATTAAGAATCCTGTATCTGTGAGGAAAGGCCTGGAGTTCCAATAACTCCTTACATGGGCACATCTGACATAGCTATAAACCAGATAAAGAATTGCTCCTGTATTTCAAACTTGCCTGATTGTAATATTCTGGTAACAGTGGCTACTATGACCAACAAACTGCTGGATACCAGAATTTAGGAAAAAGAAAAAGAAAAAGGAATTATCTTTGACAGAATGGCCACCCATGGGTGAAGTCAGTGGTCTCCAAGCGGAGTACATGGAAGATTCCTATTTTTAAAAATCTCATCCTTTAACATTTCCTATTTTTATTTATTTTCTAAAGTACGTGATACGTAAGTATACCTCTATATGATAAAGAAGTAGAATAGTAGGTAGTTTCTTGAAAAAACAAACATTCTATTTTAGAGGCTTTTTCTCATCCTGATTCATTTTATATTTTCAACAATATTAACCTCACATATTAAAATGCTGCAAGATGTGGAAATCCACATGGCAGAAATCAGAAGCTCTTGCTTTGAACTGTCAAAATTAATTTCTACTTTAATCCCTTCCCTACCTTTACCAACAGAACTTTCCTGGTGGCTAAACAATGTTTAGTGGCATAGATAACTGAGGACAAGGCTTCCCTTCTACAGATACAAACTGCAGCCCCTGTCTAGTGTTTGCACCCCTTGGCAAACACAGTGGGAAAGCTTGTCAGACTCAAATCTGCCTGCCTAGTTGAAGCATTATCTCATGCTTCAACTAACCTGGCATTCTACCCTACTGAGTATCAGAAAACACTTCTGCTTATAAATAAGCTAGGCTAGCATTCCCACCTTTTGATCTTTACATAGTTGTTGCCACCTTCAGCCAATTAAAGTTTGCACCACATGTGAGTCTTATTAACCAGCTGAAGAGTAGATTACTGGCCATGCGGATGTCTAGTGAACAGGCCCCTCTTGCTTAAAATGGCCAGATGTTTCTGTCTAAAGGCCATTTAAAGATGCACATAAAGTGAATGAGAATCAGCTACAAGAAAATCCCAAACTTCTCAACTTGGCTTTAGGCCTCATTTTAGGTCTCCATCAACAAAGTTTTAGCTTAGTTGTGGAATTAACACTGTCCTAAGAGGCCAGGGACTAACGGAAAGGAATGCAGTGTTAGGAAAATCAGATTATGGTTTGAAAAGATTCAATACAACTACTATACATTTCCTTGCCTTTTGGATTTCACAAGAAGTTTTTACATATTTAAGGATGAATGTTTGCTTCTGAGTGACACAAATAGCACAGACAATCAGTGAGTCCCTAAAATTAAGGACATGTATGAGACTAAGGAGGTAGAATAGAATTGTAATAGAATCAGTCAATTTGATTACATCTTACTGATATTTTACAGAAAACTAATCTTGATACTTAAAAAACAATACGTTCATTTGTACGAGGAGAATGAAACATTGAAGTATACTAAATTTCTTTTCTTTTTTTTTTTTTTTTTAAATGTGTGTGTAGGGATGAAGTATACTAAATTTCTATGGGGTTACTTTAATATTTGATATAAACTGTTCAAAAATACTTAAACTTGTTATTTGCTATTCAAATCACTATTCCGTGACTAAATGTGCTAAATTTATATTTTTCTATCACGTATTTTATATAATGAACAAACAAATATTAAAAGCATGAACAAAAAAAGGAACTCAATGAGAAGAGAGAAGTAAATAATTCATGTGATGGGAATACAATTAGTAAACAAATATATGAAAAATGCCACAAAGCCAATTATCAAAGACCTGGTGCAGAGTGGAAGCTCAGGAGACAAGCTGAATGTTCACAGGTATATTCTTTGTGAGAGCCAAAAAGTAGAAACGACTCAAATGTCTATCAAAAGTAGAGGGGAAAATTTAATTACAATATTTTGATTGAATAAATGGAATATTATCTAGCAATGAAAATAATGAACTGTGGTTATACACAACATGGATGAACCTCCCAAACATAATACTGAGAGAAAGAAGCCAGATGCAAAATACTACATGCTATATGAAACCTTTATATGGTGTTCAAATGTGGGAGCAATGTTGTTTCTGGGTTGCAGGTTACGTGAATGTTTGCTTTATGATAAATTATTGAGCTATTCATCTTTACTTTATGCATTTTCTTATGTATATTATATTCTATAATGAACAGGTTTAAAAACTTTTATACAATCAGGAATATGGAGAAAAGGCTTGAGAAGAGTGAACTGGTGTGTAAAATAACAAAATGGCTTCCTTTTCCAGCAGCATGGAAGATTAAGTACCTAGGCAGTCTTCCACTGAAAGAAGCTGAATGAGTTTTTGGTGATTCAAGAACTTCAAGACAGGAATCTAAAATAATCTTGGGCTGACATTGCCCCTAGACACCTCAAAAAAAGCAAAAGCAAAACAAATCCTCCCTGAAGGAACCAATTCTACCTGTAAAGACTTCAAGAAATGAGCTTGGAGTCAAATTTATAAATTACACAAGAAAACAAGGCACCATGAGAGCCAACAGAAACAACAGAATAAGTTTTTCAAGAACTTCACACATCAGAACAATCACACTCAAAAACAAAGAAACTATCATGTTTAAATAAATAAAAGGATTAAAAATATAGCGAAAGAGTAAAATACTAGAAAAATGACCAAGAGAATTAAGAAATAAAAACACTAAAAATTAAAAATAACTATAAAAAACTTACTTCAGTCAGTAATTAGTAATAACACTGGTATTATAATTTTAAAATTATTTTATATATGTTGTAGGATAAACAAATAAATATATTAATGTTAGAAATTAAGTTTTTAATGGAAGAGAAAATAACATACAAATGTAAAATTTAGAAAGATCAAGAAAAAACCTTAATGTTAAGTTTGAATTGGAAATTACGAATATAAATTTGATTAAAAAAAAACAAAAACATTTCCTTGGTCTGTCACTTGAAAGGACCTAGAGGGGATGACATGTCGGTAGCAATGACAGCACATCTAGCCCTGAGACATTAGTTTATAAACATCAGTCCTCATTCTAAGAAATCTGGGTTTCTTAAAAGAATGACAGATTCTAGATTGGCGGTAGAAGGAGCTCAAGGTAAGCTTGGAGCAACATGGTATATGAAAAAGCAAGTAAATGCTCAAAGACTAATGAGGTCATGCCAAAAAGACACAAGTGCATCTTAAGAAGCTCCCACTGGTCAAATCTAGGACAACTGCAGTATCTAAAAGAAAACAATTGTAACTGATCTAAAACACCACTCTACCAAAAACTCTCAAGTCCATAGTTATATATATCATAAAAAGAGCAAGAGGAAGTAAAAAGAAAAAATGTTCTATACATCAAAATGCCAGATAATAATCTAGGTGGTGGATATATGGGTGTTCTCTTGTAAAGTCTTACAATTTTTTATGTTTGAAAATGCTAGGGGTGGGGAATCACTGACCTTAAGAAAAAAAAGTGAGTGGGGGACTATTCTAGATTAAGAAGCTGAAGAGATAAACAACTACAGAAAGAAACCTGGAGTCAATCCTGATTTAAAGCCTGGAAACAGCGGTTGTCTCTGGACAGAGGTGGGGTTAGACAAGGCCACCACTGGCACCAACAATGTCTCTGCACATATTAGAAAAAAATGCCTCCCTTGGGCTGAGTACCTGGAAAGGGGGGTCCTTCCCTCTCCATCTTGGCAGAGAACAGACCCACTTTCACCCTTGGCTGAGAACCGCAGTATAAGACACGACCTTTGAGGGCAGAGGTTTAGAATACTCCTCTTTTGTTTAATTAAAGAATATCTGGGGCCGGCCCGGTGGCACACTTGGTAGAATGCGGCGCTTGGGAGCGCGGTGGCACTCCCGCCGAGGGTTCGGATCCCATATAGAGACCGGTCCGCTCACTGGTTCAGCGCGGTGCGGACGCGACACTGAGGGTTGCGATCCCATTACCGGTCACGAAAAAAGACAAAAAGGAAAAAAAAAAAAAAAAAGAATATCTGTATTAACTCTTTGAAAATTTGATTAATTTCAGTACTCTACCATCCTTTACAAGTTTACGACTATTTCACCTGTGTAGAACAGAATGAGGGTAAAGAATATAAGAGGAAAGAGACATTTTTCATTTTGTATTCTTCAGGACACTTAAAAAAACCCAACATATTTATCACTTATATATTTAAAAACTAAAGAAATGCTTTCGTGTTTTTCCAAACAGGTAGAATGGTTGCAGACCACTTTCTGTTACAATTGTAGGGAAACACAGGTAGTATCAATGCTCAGAAACAACTAAACACTGTAATTCCATAACCATGCAGTATTCCATAAGATCCGGAAAACAGTCTGTATATGACTAATGTTAGAACTAACAGGATCATTAAAAAGACATGGTGCTAAGATAAGACACGGTGATAAGCCAGTCAGAAAAGGAAAAATACTGTATGATTCAACTTATATGAGGTCCCTAGAGTAGTTAAATTTATAGAGATGGAAAGTAGAGGGGCGGTTTTCAGGGCCTTGGTTTGTAGAGGGTAATGGGGAGTTAGTGTTTAATGGGTACGTACTTTGGAAGATGAAAAAGTTCTGTAGATAAATGGTGGTGATGGCTGCACAACAATGTGAATTTACTAATGCCACTGAACTGTACACTTAAAAATCATAAATTTTATGTTATATATATATTTCACCAACACCAAAAAAAAAGGAAGGTGGTATACTTACACATTCAAATCATAATAATTCTTCAAATGAATTATTTCCTCAATATATCCATTTGCTACATCTGGAAATCTTGCTTCCTGGAAAGGAATAAGAACATTATTTATATTTATATTTCATTCACTAGAATGGCTTCAAATGGCAATAAAAACCAGATGGCAGAAAGTATATAAAATGACTAAAGATTAGAATAGGGCTGTAAAGCAGGTCTGTGTGTGGCTTAAAATTCAATATAAAGTTCCCAGATTCATCTGTCTACATAGAAGATGAAGTCTAGAACGGTCCTTAGAGATCATCTGGTCCTCTGCCCCCATTTTGCATGCCTATTCATCATTCTTTCAACAAATTTTGAGCATCTCTGTCCAGGCAAAGGGAGTCCAAAGACAAATAAGATACAATCCCATGCTTGCCCACAAGAAGTATACAATCACCTGACCCAGATGAAAAAACCTGGGTGAAGTAGAGTTAATTTACTTATTCAAAGGCAAACAGCCACCACTCTGGATATAAAGCCCTGTATTACTCTGTAGCATTGATATCAGTGCTATTCAATAAAACTGTATGATGATTAAAATGTTCTATTCTGTGATTCCTAATAAGGTAGCTAGCTGTTAGTCCCATGTGGCTACTGAGGCTAAAATGTGACTGGTACCACTGGAAACTGAATTTGTAATTTTATTTAATTGTAAGATATTTAAATGTAAACAACCATATGGGGCTAGTCACTGCCATACTGAGCAGCACAGGTCTAGGTAATCCACTAAACTTGCATTAAGGGTTTGAATTTGGAGTGAACTCAAGGCCTTTGAAAAAACTGGGGAAACTGCAAATATGACAGCATAAGGGAAATTGCAGATATGACATGACCATGATGTGCAGCTAGAATCCCAAAGGGTTTCCCGGAGGGTTAAGTACAAATTAAGGAATCCTGATTCCATTTTCAAGTCTTCAGAATTTCTCTTCTTCTATTCTATACATCTAGATATACACCTTTTAGGAAAATGAAGTCCACACACACAATATATATATATTTTCTGCAATAAAAGAAAACTCAGTATGTTTAGTGCCTACAATTATTTACTTGATAAAATAAACTTACTGTTTCTTTCACTAATAGTGCAACGAGTTCTTGATCTATCTCAGCAGCTTCTTGTCCCCAAATATTTTCCAAACTGGGCTCCTGAGATCCTTGTAGTGGAAAGGCTGGACCTGGCTCGTCATCGTCTGTTGTTAACTGTTGGTCTTCTAGCTCTCCTAGAGGATGGGCAGGCTGAGGAGAAGCGGGGCCTGGAATTCCATCCTGCTGGAGTTCTGGTCTTGGAAAAGCTGGTCCTGGGAGTTCATGCTGAAACAACAATGGGCCCAGGTCTGCTTCAGGATGCCGTTCCTGAGGAACAACCTGGTTTGTTATCTCACGGGGCTGCTGATTTATTAGAGACTGGAAGTAAGGATGGTCTAACCAGCAATCCTCTTCAATGGCCTGATCATCTACTATAGCAGTTGATTCTCCAAGATTTGACAAAAGCTCTGTGTCTGAGTCTTCAGATGACTGGTTCTGAGTTTCCAAAGGGTCATTTTCTGGGAAAAGAAGGCTACCTTCTTCCAAGATAATGACTTTCTGCTCTGATCTGGGGTTAACAATGTCATTTGCTGCTTGATTATGACTTGGTCCAGGTTTGGGTTCTCTTTCTGTTTGGCCACTTGACTTAGTAAATTCAGAGAATCCAGGAGGCCCAAGATCCAGAAACGTACCGTAGTCATCGTCGGAATCATCCTGTGCCCCAGAATCAAACAATGGGTTGTTACAAACTGAAAAACAGCTGCTCTTATCTGATTCAAAAGCTGCTCTAGACTTTTTAGGCCTTTCTTCTCCCAACCTTTTCAGATCTTGCCACTGGGCAGCTGGTTTGATGAGATTGGGCCGTGATGTCTGAGGTTTATTTGTCTAAGAAAAAATGAAATTTTAATAATAATTCAATTTCTTTCCTATGACTATGTCTCCTCATGTACTTATATTGAGCTTCTGAGACAAGATAGGAAAGAAACAAAAACAGACACCCTTCCCCTTAACAAAACCTATTCTTCACATTTATCTTAACATTGAAATTTTATCACACTACAGTTCTATCAAAGAACTAAATCAAAGTAGCCATTCATAGATTGAAACTTGAGTTATAGTTTGAATTATAATTTAACCTCTGAGACCACTAAAACAAAAATAACTGCACAGTAGAGGAAAAATGAAAGAATGCTAACGTATGAGAGGAGCAAGAAATGTTCAACGAATATATGAAAAGAATCTGCAGCTTATTGGTAATCAGCAAAATGAAAATTAAAACAAGACAATCATCCCCCCTATAAGACTGGCAAACTTTTTAATTAGACAGTATCAAGCATGGGTGAGGAGGTTTGAAAACCCTTATACTATCATTCACTGCTGGTGAATTCAGGAGAGCAATTGACAGTATTTACTAAAGTAAAAAATTTATATACTTATGATCTTTCAATATTAATTTTTCATTATCTATTCTACAAACCCTTATGTATCTAAAGAGGGCATATACAAGGATATTCACTACCACATTCCTTACAGGATGAAAAGAAAAGAACTAGAGACATTCTAAAGTCCAGCCCTGAGGGCCGGCCCGGTGGCGCACTGCTACAGTGCGCCGCTTGGGAGTGTGGCGGCGCTCCCGCCGAGGGTTCGGATCCCACATACAGACCAGCTGCTCACTGGCTGAGTGAGGTGCGGGCGCAACACCGAGGGTTGCGATCCCGTTGCCGGTCCCAGTCCGGTATGGGTGCGACACTGAGGGTTGCGATCTGTTGCCGGTCACGAAAAAAGACAAAAAAAGGAAAAAAAAAAAAAAAAAAAAAAAGTCCATCCCTGAGAGAATGGTTAAGTGAAATATTATTTACTTGTTCTAAAAAATACAATTCCCCCTCCAAAAAAAGAGGTACTTCAATATGTACTGAAATGGAAAGCTCTTTATGAAATGCCGTTAAGAAAAGCAAGTTACAAAACAAAACATACGAAGAATGATTTTATTTATTAAAAAAAAATTAAACACCACTTCTAAATGTATGTATATGTATACACACACGTGTGTGTGCACACACATACATAAAATTAAACACCACTTCTAAATGTATGTATATGTATACACACACGTGTGTGTGCACACACACATACATAAACACACACACACACACACACACACACACACACACACACACACACACACTCTCTCTCTCTCTCTCTCTCTCTCTCTCTCTCTCTCTCTCTCTCTCTCTCTCTATCTCTCAAAGAAAAAGACCTAGAAGAATATATGCCAAACTGATAACAGTTGCTCTGAGAAATCCTTTGGAAGGAAGGGGCTAGTGAAGAGGGACTTTAGCTTAAATAGTATTGTTTCCATTTCCATAGAGAATGTAACCATGTGAATTAAAAAAATTAAACTGGTTGTCCAATTTTAAGATAGTGGGATAATGATGTCTTTGACCCTTCTCTTCAATGACATCACCCCAACTAGGGAGAACAATGAGCCACAGAACTGAAAATCTATCACGAACCAGCAGATGCTTGTAATTTGAAATCGAACATGTATAAGGAGAAGCCTATAACTGCCATGAGCCTACAGACTTCAGGAAAGGGAGAGAAAGCTGAGAACTTCCCAAAGGAAATGGTATGTCCTGGGGACAAAACCAACAACTCTCTTTTTGGAACAAAGGGCCTAAGAGAGCAGGAGACTGCCAGAACCTCTACCCCATTTGGCAGCAGGTAGTTTCTAAGGTTAGACTGAGTGACATTATCTGCAGGAGGCAAGCTATCAGGGAGGCAGGATGAAAAGACCTTTGAACTCAGCTGCTCTGGAACTGGCAATCTATGACAGGATGTAAGAAGTAAATGCTAAATAAATATAGGGGTATGTCCATATACAACCCCCTACCTCACCCCCAGTGTCTGAACCCTTCCCCAACATAACCACTACACAAAGAGCTAGTCCAGGAAAACTTCTACTGCATTCAGAGTTGAGTAATAATAAAAAGCAACCAGCACAGAAACTATATAAAGATACCTAAATATTAAAAAAGAAGAGATGATCGATCGATAATATATACCGGAAAATCAGTGCTACAGTGCAGATGAAACCTTGACAAACAGAACAAAGAACACAAAGATGTAATGAAATAATTACCTCTTTGATATAAAGGTTGAGAATTTAAATGTTTTAAACCAGGGTTTGCAGAAATAACGTAACCATCAAAAGTTGGGAGAAGTAGATAAGATGAGGGTCAAAGGATACACTTAAAGGTGATAAATCAATTGAAGTAGGTAAGGACAGCATTAGAAAGTATAAAAGTAACTACTACAAAAAACTAAAAAGACTAAAACTAAGGATAAAAATCCTTCAAACTAGGCACACCCACGCCCATATAAATAAAAACAAAACCTCAAAGATGCAGGGAACGTAGTAAAAGATTATTTTTATAAGTAATAAAAATAGCAAGCATATTAAATACAATGAGAGAACTAAAAACAAATTGTCACACTAATAAATATAAATAGGATCAACTCACCTATTAAAAAAGACTCTTTAAATAGAACCACAGGTAAAACCCAACTACATAATCAACTATATAATCAAGAGGTTTTGAGAACACAGTGATCCAGAAAGCATGTAAGTAAAGACATAAAAGGGGACTTCTGATTCCAGGAATGACATACTGATTACTCAGACCAACCTTTCTCCTGAGTAAAAGGTGAAAACCTGGTCAAAATATTCAAACAAAACAGAGCAAACCAAAAACATTCGCTTGAAGGCTTTGTACAGGGGAACAGGATCCAGAGGAAGAAATCCAGCAAAATGGGCCTCCACATTTGGAGAACTTTCCCCTACATATGCATGTGCCAATTCCAGACTCAGACTTGACTGAAGAACTAGCAGATAAACAAAAGTTTTGATACCCTTATTGAGGCGCTCAGGGCACAAAAATTAGAAGTCATAACCCATCAAAGGAAAGAGTTCTGGTAAATCTCAAACTTTAGGGTGAATCCTTAAAAGGGCTATGCCACTGAAATAAAGGTAGTCTGGAAATATGATGGATCTCCCAGGAACTGAATGCCTGTTTGAATAATTTAAAACTTCCTGAATTTGAGTTTGCTGGTGCCCTTAATCTTCAAGAAACAAATGTAGATCCTTTGTAGAATCCCCAAATTTTCATATACAGCGACTCACACTCAATTAAAAATAACTAGGCATACAAGAACTTAATATGACAACAGAAAACCAAACGAGAGAAGTAACAGACAACAGAAATAAATGTACAGAGGTTTCAGACAGTGAAGTTATCAGACACGGATTCTAAAATAATAATGCTTTGCACGTTTAGGGAAATAAAAGACTAGATAAAAGTAAAAGATCAGAGAATTTCAACAGAGAATTAGAAGAAACAAATGTAAATTCTAGAATAAAAGACACAATAAGATTAGGAATGAATGAATGAATGTACAGCATTTTAGATATAGTTGAGGAGAGAAATTAGTGAACTGAAAGATAGGTCAGAAGAAAATAGCCAGAATAAGGCATAGAGAGACAAAACTGAAAATTAGATAATAGAACACATAAAGAATACAGTGAAAAAGGTCTTAACAACAATGTAACTGTAGTTTCACAAGATGAGGAGAGAAGCAATATTTGAAGACAAAATACAAACATTCAAAAAGACAGTGGCTTGATTTCAGTTTTGAAGATCCAAACAGGATGAATTAAAATACCCCAAACAATAGGAACCTAGGTATAGTATAGTAAACTGCAGAAAACAAATTACAGGGCTGGCCCGGTGGCACACTGGATAGTGTGCCGCTAGGGAAGCAATACCCCAAACAATAGGAACCTAGGTATAGTATAGTAAACTGCAGAAAACAAATTACAGGGCCGGCCCGGTGGCACACTGGATAGTGTGCCGCTAGGGAAGCGCGGCGTCGCTCCCGCCCGAGGGTTCGGATCCCACATACGGACCGGTTCCCGCTCACTGGCTGAGCGAGGCGTGGGGGCAACGCCGAGGGTTGCGGTCCCGGTCCGGTGCGGGGGCGACACTGAGGGTTGCGATCCGTTGCCGGACACGGAAAAAGACAAAAAAAAAAAAGAAAACAAATTACAAAGAGAAATTCCTAGCAGGAGCATTAATTGCCTTCAAAAGAACAAAAATAAGACTAATAACTGAGTTTTCAACAGAAAAATGGAAGCCAGAAAACAACGGAATAGTATCTTAGTGTTTAATGAAAATAACTGCCACATAAAATTTTATACTCAATGAAAATATCAGCAGACTTGCTATAAATCCTAAAGGGTGGTCTTTAGGCAGACGAAAAATAATCTCAGTTTTAAGGCCAGAGATACAGAAAGGAAAGAAGAGCAACAAAAAGAGTAAATATTTGGATAAGGTAATGAATATTGACTGCATAAAATAAAAAAACATTGTGGGTTTAAAAAATGTATACAGGGGGCCGGCCCGGTGGCGCACTGCTACAGTGCGCCGCTTGGGAGCGCGGCGGCGCTCCCGCCGAGGGTTCGGATCCCACATACAGACTGGTTCCGCTCGCTGGCTGAGTGAGGTGCGGGCGCAACACCCAGGGTTGCGATCCCGTTGCCGGTCCCGGTCCGGCATGGGCGCGACACTGAGGGGTGG
>NW_007727375.1:102791-111755 GCF_000696425.1 Galeopterus variegatus | reverse complement strand
ACACTGAGGGTTGCGATCCGTTGCCGGACACGAAAAAAGACAAAAAAAAAAAAAAAATGTATACAGAATTAAAATACATAACAGAAATAGTATTTAAGTTTGGAGAGGAATAAGGAATTATAGTGTTCTAAGGTCTTTACATTATCCAGTAACAGTTTGAAGCACAAATTTACAACTGGCCCTCCATATCCATGGGTTCCACATCTGTGGATTCAACCACATGGATTGAAAATATTTGAAGAGAATAAATTGTGTCTGTGCTGAATATGTACAGACTTTTAAAATTGTCATTATTCCCTAAACAATACAGTATAACAATTACTTACATAGCATTTACATTGTATTAGAAGCATTTCTTTTTTGGCAGCTGGCTGGTTTGGGGATCCGAACCCTTGATGACCTTGGTGTTATCAGCACCATGCTCTCCCAGGTGAGCCACTGGCCAGCCCCTACATTGTATTAGGTATAAGCAATCTAGAGATGATTTAAAGTATATGTGAGAATGTGCTATAAATTATATGTAAATACTATGCCATTTATAACAGGGAGGTTGAGCATCACTGAACTCTGGTATCCATGGTAGGTCCTAGAACCAATACCCCCCAGAGATGGAGAAATGATTGTATATTAGTGCTGAAGCCTCTATGATATGAGGAAGCCTGAACCAGTCCTTAAAATAAATCATAAGTATTAGATATGACACCAACAGTGACAACTGACATAGAAAAAAAAATTGGATTTCATTGAAATTAAAAACTTTTGTGCTTTAGAGGACATGATCGGAAAGTGAAAAGTCCACCCAAGAATGAGAGAAAATATTTGCAAATTAGATATCTGATAAAGATATAATATCCAGAATACATAGAATACGTAAAGATTCAATAATATAAAGATAAATAACCCAAGTAAAAAATGGACAGAGAATCTACATAGATATTTCTCCACAGATATAAAAATGGCCAATAAGTATATGAATGATGCTTAACATCATTGGCCACAAAAAAATACAAATCAGAACCACAATGAGAATAAGATACTTCTTCACACCCCCTAGCTATAAATCAAAAAGACAGATAACAACAAGTGTTAGCAAGAACAAGGAGAAATTTGAACCCTTATACAACTGCTGGTAGGAAGGTAAAATGGAAAACATTCTGGTAAGGTTAAAAATAAGAGTTACCATATGATGCAGCAATTCCATTCCTAAGTATATACTAATAGAAATAAAAATACATGTCCACACAAAAACCTGTACATGAATGTTTATAACAGCATTATTCATTATTCATAATAGCCAAAAAGTAGAAATACCCCAATGTCCATCAACTGATGAGTGGATAAACAAAATCTGGTATATCCATACATTATTGGAATACTACACAGCAATAAAAAGGAATGTATTACTGATTCAGGTAACATCTCAGATGAACTTTGAAAACATTATGCTAAATGAAAGAAACTGGCAACAAAGGACCACATATTGTATGCAGAACAGGCAAATCTGTACAAACAGAAGGTGAATTAGTGATTGCCTAGGACTGGGTGGGATAGGGGATTGGAAGGTAAGGGGTATAGAATTTCATCATGGGGGAATGAAAATTTTCTAAAATTGATTGTGGTGATGGATGCAAAACTCTTGTGAATATACTAAAAGCCACTGGGCTGTATGCTTTAAAAAGATGAATTGTATGGTATGTGAACTCTATCTAAAGCTGTTTTCAAAACAGAAATGAAGTACTGATAAATGTTGTAACATGGATGAACCTTGAAAATACTATACTAAGTAAAAGATGCCAGTCATAAAAGACTACATGTTGTATTATTCCATTTACATGAAATTTTCACAATAGGCAAATCTATAGAGATAGAAAGTAGATTACTGGTTGCCTAAGGCCTAAGTTTGGAAGAAAATGGGGAGTTATTGTTAATAGGTAGGGTGATAAAAATGTTCTAGAACTGATTGTGATGATGGTTGTGCCACTCTGAATATGCACTAAAAACCACTGAACCGTACAATTTAAACAAATGAATGGTATGGTATGTCAATTACCTCTCAACAAAGTTGTTTTAAAAAAAGATCACATGGAGAGGCCCTGGAGACAGCAATGCCTGGCAGTCTCTAGCTGCCCCATTCCCCCCCCACCCAGCTCCAGCACCATCTGATAATAGCCAAATGAAAGATCCTAAGCCAGAATCATCCAGCTGAGAACCCTTCTCAAATTCCTAACCTACCGAAGCCATGAGAGATAAGTGCAGTTGTTTTAAAGCACTAAGTTTTGAGGTGATAAGTTACATGGCAATAAGTAACCAGAACAATAATATAAAAGAATGAGTAACTCAAGAAGTTACTAAAAGAGCTGTAAAATGCTAAAGAAGTATGTTAAATATGCTAAAGCAGAATTAAATAAAGACAAAAGTAAAAATTATTGAGAAAGAAAATAATGGTAGCACTATGAGATAAATCTCAGAGCTGTTTCTTTAGTAAAGAAAGAAGAAGGCAAACAGAGGAAAATGGTCACCTCATCAAACAAAAAAAGTGGGGGGGAACACAAGTACAAAAAATAGAAAAGAAAAATGGAGGAACCATAGATTAAGAGGAATAAAAAGAACTGGCTGTTTTGGGTAATTCAATTAAATATATTCAAAACCTCAAAAAAATAACAAAAAGAGTTCAGAAGTTTTCTTTAAGTCAGAATCATGTTTATAAAAAGTTTGTCGGCTCTCTCTGCTTCCACCACCTTGCAATGTGAGAGCCCTGGGTCACTGTTACCAGCACCAGATGGACTTTGGACTTCACACCCTCAGAAACTTTCTTCCCCTACAGAGATGCCTCCAAGTTTGCCCAGCACGCCTTCCGAACCTTCGACAAGAACGGGGAAGGCACCATTGACTTCCGAGAGTTCATCTGTGCTCTGTCCATCACCTCCAGGGGCAGCTTCGAGCAGAAGCTGAACTGGGCCTTCAACATGTACGACCTGGATGGCGCAAGAACGGGGAAGGCACCATTGACTTCCGAGAGTTCATCTGTGCTCTGTCCATCACCTCCACGGGCAGCTTCGAGCAGAAGCTGAACTGGGCCTTCAACATGTACGACCTGGATGGCAGTCTCTGGTAACACCATCTTCAATATTCTTTTCCCAAAGGCTATCTACAAAATGGTGGGCACTGTGATCATGATGAAAATGAACGAGGATGGCCTCACACCCGAGCAGCGAGTAGACAAGATTTTCAGCAAGATGGATAAGAACAAAGATGACCAGATTACACTGGATGAATTCAAAGAAGCTGCAAAGAGTGACCCTTCCATTGTATTACTTCTGCAGTGCGACATTCAGAAATGAGCTGATGTCAATGCTATGGACTGCAAAAACGTCTCAATGTTCCATTCAGTCTGCAGCTATTCACACAGACACACACACACACACACACACACACACACACAAATATTGCTTGGACTACCTTTAAATGGACTTGCTTCTTGTGTTTGAAACACTTGTGTGCATGAGAATGTCATTTGCTAATGAATTTTAACAGCATATGTTATAAAACAAAATGAACAACCTGCCACAATGTGATATATGTAATATCATTTCATTAAAAAAAAAAAAAAACCCTTCCTCCTCCAAAGCCTGGGCAGAAATGTGCTGCAAAGAGTTATATGATTTCTTGTTTATGTTTTGCTAATGTTCATGTCTCCTTGATTACATAATGGTAGTAGCACTTGAGACCCCCACAGTAATGTAACTTAATTATAAGCTTTGTCACCACTCTCCTGTAAAATAGTACTGGACAGACACTCAGAGAGGCCCTTGCCTCCTGTGTTTGTCCGCATATAAGAGCTTGTATTATCAGTGAATATAGATGTACTACATTTGCATGCCTTTTGGGTTTGCCTTAATTCTTACCTCATTTGCATACTATCAATCTGGAAAGAGCTATGTTGGATGAATGCAGTATAAAACTTAAAAGCCCTGCTATAAAAAAAAAAAAAAAAGTTTGTCAAGCATAGCACAGGCGCACACACACAAACCTAGGGGCCAAAGAGGACTTACGGTATCTATGGAGAAAACCCTAAATAAAATATTAACAAATGAAATCCACCAGAACATTACCATTACATTATAATACTACGACCAAGTGGAGTTTTCCAGAGACAGAAAAATTTACCACATTAACAGATCAAACAAGAAAAACCGTATGACAATCTCCATAGATGCTAAAATTGAATTTGATAGAATTCCACATTCACTTG
This sequence comes from Galeopterus variegatus, assembly GCF_000696425.1. Classification (NCBI taxonomy): domain Eukaryota; kingdom Metazoa; phylum Chordata; class Mammalia; order Dermoptera; family Cynocephalidae; genus Galeopterus; species Galeopterus variegatus. Next base: position 107,503 of record NW_007727375.1, on the reverse strand, counting down.
TAAGAAAAGCTTGAAATAAAGTAGAACTAAAGGGCTATTTCCTTAACATAATTTTAGAAAATGGTATCCCAAGCAAAAAGGTACCATCACACTTAAGAAAAATTAAAAGTATTCCTATTTATGTCAGTGGTTATTCTTATTCTTATCTATCACCACTATTGTTTAAAATTTTTGAGGAAGTATCACAATATAATTAAACAAGAGAAAGAAATACAAAAATTGGAAAGAAACTCTAGGTATCATATTTGCAGATAGATCAGATACAAACTCTTGAGAAATTAAGACAGTCAATTGAAAAATGACTACAGACAATAAAAGTAAGGTGATGGAATATACAATAAATATAAAAAGGCAACAGATTTTTAAATTAAAAAAAACAGTTAAAAGGTACAATGGAAGAAAAGATGCCAACCACAAAAGCAACAGAAAAGATAAAATAACCAGGAATAAACAAAAAAATTTTAACATCTATAGTATAGTAAGAAAAATTCAAAATGCTCCCCTCAAGAATAAAGGAGAAGGCTACAGTACATGGAAAGACAAAATTTATTCTTGGTTAGAAAGAGTCAGTATTGTAAAAACTGCTCTATAATTATAACAAGAAAATTTGTTTCAAATTAGACAAATTATATTTTGGAACTAGTAAAACTGGTTATAAAATTCATATAAAAGCGTAAGTGCAAAAATATTCAGGATAATTCTGAAAAATTTGGGGCAATATGGGGAGATAAGCCCTACCTGACATTAGATACATTGTAACGCTGTAGTATTAACAAGAGGGTGGATTCATGCATGAATAGTCAGATGGAGCAATGGCGCAGAAGTCTAGAAACAGACCAAAACATCCAGCTTCTGAAGATAAGGGGACATGAGGTAGGGTGGAAAAGGGGCTATTCTTACAAATGCAGAACATGTACAAAGAGGTGCTCTCAGCTGTTCTACAACAAGGCCCACAGTGTGGCTGAAGAATCAGATCACTAATGTGCAATAATGCCTCATCATGGAAAATTTAAGAAAACTCACTTCTGTCAGGATGACATCATCATCCAGGTCCTCTTCTACATGTTGCTGAGGAGCCGGGGTGACCAGCATGGGAATCCCTTCCTCATCAGAGGAGTCAGATATGGTGATGGGCCCATCTCTGAGATTGATCCAGTCTATGGAAAGGCAGAGAACACTGTTACTGGGAGGACAGCACAATCACATTCAGTCCTCTAATTCAACTTTGGCCTGAAGAGGGTTAAGCCTAAAGTCAAATTCATGGTTACTAGTGTTAACTTACCTCCTCAAACAGCGTATGCACTCAGGCATTAAGAGCCATGTTTCCATACTGATTTCTGCCAATAATACACTTTGCAAATGGCTGGAGAAAAATCTGACAATTACTATGCTCAAGACTATCAACTTTTTCTTCTACGGGTACTTCATGGGGTTATGTCCTGATAAACCCATCATAAGTTGAAAATATTATAGATCAAAAACGCATTTAGTACACCTAACCTACTAAACATCATAGCTTAGCCTAGTCTACTTAAATGTGCCCAGAACACTTATATTAGCTCATAGTTGAGCAAAATCATCTAACACAAAGCTACTACATTAGTTGTCTTTCACAGTAGATTGATAATTCTAACAACCAACTGAACTGAGGGCCTGGAGGGCACATTATAAAGAATTTCCAGTTAAACATGGCAGAATGAATTGATTATTATCATCATCCCCTGAAATCCCAGGAGAATGACAGTAAAGGAACTTTAAAAAAGTATAAACCTCTGAATACAAAAAAAAGAGGAAAGAAGATGACAGCAGACCAGAGATTTCACAAAATTCTGGAGAACAGCAGATTCATAAGTGGCAAGTGCTTTAGCCGAAGACTCAAAACCACAGCCTGCAGAGTGGGGCAGCCAACCAGAACTGGCCTAATTCAGGCTGCAGAATCTCAAAAAAGCTCAGAAACTGGTGGCATAAGATACTATTGAGGGCAGAAATAAGAGGTGATTCAAAGTCTGTATTGCGAGCAAAGGGATTTCCAGATTTTTCTATACCACACAGCCACGTGACAAGCCACAGCCTACCCAGGCAAAAGACCAAGGTGAGTACAGGTGTAGATCTCTTTGGATTTATCCTTCTTGGGAGTTCATTTACGTCTTGGATGTGCAGATTGACATTTTTCATCAAATTTAGGAAGTTTTCAGCCATTATTTTTTCAAATATTTTTTTTCTGCCCCTTTTCTCTTTTTCTTTTCTCTCCTTCTGGGACTTTCACTACATATATGCTAGTAAGTTTGATGGGATCCCAAAGTTCTTTGAGGCTCTTTTCATTTTTCTTCATTCTTTTTTCTTTCTGTTCTACAGATCAGATAACCTATTAATCTACCTTCAAGTTCACTGATTCTTCTGCTTGCTCAGATATGCTGTTTATCAGATCTTTGGTGAATTTTTCATTTTAGTTTATTGTGCTTTTTACCTCTAGAATTTCCTTTTTTAAAAAAATTTCTCTTTACTGATGTTCTTTATTTCATGCATCATTGTCAAAATATACTTTGCTTTCCTTCTTTAAATGTGGTTTTCTTTAGTTCCTTGAGCATATTTATAACTGCTTTTATTAGGCTGTATGAGAACCCTTTCGGCCCTGCCCCATCATGGCGCTGGCTACCCTTCTCTTCCGCCTTCTCCTTCCCACCGGTGCTACAATACCTTCCCGCCGGCGCGAATCGCACGCCAATCAGCACAGGCTTCCTGCTCCTGGCCCCTTAGCAACGCAATCCATCCAATCCCCGAACGCCCCGTGCCCTCAGCAAACCTATCAGCTCTCTTCTAACCCTATAAAAGCAGATGTGCCCACTGAATAAAAAAACCTTCTCCGGCGAGGTTCCTTGCGTTTCTGTCTCATCCTTTAACTGGTGCTGAATTTTATTCCTTTCACTGGTGCCGAAACCCGGGAGGCGGGATTGTCCACTGTGGGCCCCATCTCTGTCTCAACCAAGGTGGCTCGCCCTCGTCCACCTTTTCGGGCGCTGGCTCTTCGCACTCAACACCGCTTCCACCCTTGGGTAAGTCTCCCTTATAGGGCTGCCACCCTCTTCTGGGCTACAGAGGAGCAGTTATCAACCAACTAGACTCCGATGCCCCTAAGAGATGTAAAGTTACACCCCATTAAGACCTTTACGGTTGTGGCGGACCCTCTGGCTATCTACTCCCTTCTCTCCAGGAGCTTTTGAGCGTGAGGGTTCAGGGTGGAGGCTCCTTTCTGCTTCTCTCTCTCTCTGGACGCTAAAACGGGTTCCAAAAATCCTAGTACTAGGTTCCTCGTGACCTCTGGCACCGTGCCTCCTGGGAGCTTGAAGTGTGGGTGACGACCCTCACTCTCCTCCTAATCCGGTTCCTATAGAACCTCCGTGGCTCACAAACTCCTCGGGGGATGCCTCCTGGATTTTGCTGACCCACTTCCGGCCCGGGGATTCATTTCCTCATTTTCTCTTCCTCTTGATTTCCTTATCTCTGTCCACTTCACAATGGGAGCCTCCTCATCCCTTCCTGAAACCTCACCCCTCAAATGCTTACTCAGAAACCTTACTGCACTCTCCCTTACACCAGATATTAAGCCAAAGCTCTTGATCAGATTTTGCACTCAAGATTGGCTCCAGTACTCCCTGGACAACCAAAACCATTGGCCTTTTGCGGGATCCCTAGACCCAGACCTCCTTCGCAACTTTTTTAACTACTGCCAGCGCCTCAAAAAGTGGAAGGAGATCTCCTATGTGGAGGCCTTTTGCCTCCTCAGACAAAATCCCCATCTTTGTTCTTCATGCTCTCTCTCCCAAGTCGTCCTGGCCTGTAAGTCTCCATCCCTTCTTGACCACCCGCATCCCTCCGCTCCCACTTCCCCCTCTGCTCTCCGCCATCTTCCATTTCAGCTTCCCCTTCCACTCCAATTCCACAGCTGCCCCCCGTTTCCCCTCCTCCTGCAAAACCTTTTAGTCCTCCACAGACTAGATCACAGGGGCTCCCTCCGGTCCCTCCCACTATTGAACTGCTTCGAGAGGTGGCTGGCTCAGAAGGGGTAATCAGAGTTCATGTACCTTTTTCCATCTCTGATCTCACACAATTAGAGAAGAAACTGGGCTCCTTTACCACTGACCCCACCACCTATGTTAGGGAGTTTCAGTGGATCCTGCAGGCTTACAGTCTCACACACCATAACATATACATGTTGATAGCTAACACTCTCCTTCCTGAGGAGCGAAGGCATGTGTGGGAATTGGCCCAAGCCCATGCAGATGAAACACACAGGACTAATCCTAATCACCCTACAGGTCCCAATGCAGTTCCAGAACAGGATCCCCAAGGGGATTATAACACCACTATTGGCATAAATTCCCGTGATGTTTTTGCTTCCTGCCTTGTAGCCGGCCTCAAACGGGCTGCTCGAAAAGTTGTAAAATTCCAAAAGGTGCAGGAAGTAATAGAGAAAAAGGAAGAAACCCCTTCCGAATTTTTAGACAGGTTAACCAAGGCCCTTCAACAATACACCAATCTAGACCCAGAAACCCCAGATGGTTGTCATGTTTTAATGACCTATTTCCTAGCCCAGAGGTACCCCGACATTAGGGCTAAATTAAAAAAGCTAGAGCAGGGGCCCGCTACTCCTCAGGCTGAAATTCTTATGGTGGCTTTTAAGGTTTTTCATAATAGAGAGGAGGAAAAGGAAC
>NW_007727375.1:99535-101251 GCF_000696425.1 Galeopterus variegatus | reverse complement strand
ACCCCGGGTGCCCACAAACCCATAAGCCTCCCCCCTGGAACCTGCTTTAAATGTGGAAAAGAGGGACATTGGGCAAAAGCCTGCCCCTCTCCTCGGCCTCCAACCACTCCCTGTCCCAAATGCCACAAAAGGGGCTGTTGGGGATCTGATTGCCCTACCACCCGCAGGGGAGAGGGGCCAATCACCCCACAATCTAAGCCCAACCTGTTGGGACTAACAGGAGAAGACTGATGGGGCCCTGGGTCTCTGTTCCTGACCATGACCATCACGACACAGGAACCCAGGGTGCGGCTTGTGGTGGATGGGTGCCCCATTTCCTTCCTCTTAGACACCGGAGCCACTTTTTCAGTCCTGAGGGAGTTCTGGGGCCCAACTACACCTTCCACCTCTCCTACTGTCGGGGTAGGAGGTAAACAGATTTTCCCTCGTAAAACCCCCCTATTAACATGCACCATGCAAGATGTTTCCACACCTTTCTCACACTCCTTCCTTGTCATGCCCCAATGTCCCATCCCTCTACTGGGAAGAGATATTCTCTCCCTTTTCAGGGTTACGATCAGCATCACCTCCCATGCCTCACCTACCACACAGTTTTTTATAGCACTCCTGGCCGACGACTCGGACTCACGGCCTCCTTTTCCAACATTAACTGAACCTGTCAACACAGTTGTCTGGGACACGTCAAGCCCCTCCACTGCAAAGTGTTCTCCAATATACATTAGGCTTAAGGACCCCACTAAGTTTATATGCCAGGCCCAGTATCCCCTGACCACCACAGCCCTTCTTGGCCTTTGCCCCATCATTCAGGATTTACAAAAAAAGGGCCATCTCCGGCCCACTCACTCGCCTTTCAACACCCTTTCCCCAGGGAAGAAGTCAATTACGCTTAACAGAAAACAGCTTCTCACGGACCTTCCCATTCCCCAAACAAAGGCTGAAATATTGTCATTTTTGGGATTAGCTGGATACTTCAGAGCCTGGGTCCCAAATTATTCCCTCCTGGCCAGACTCCTGTATAACCTAACTAAGGGTCCCCCTGATGAACCCCTACTCTCCTGCCCCCGCCATCCCTTTTTAAAATTGCCACAGACCCTTGTACAGGCACCGGCACTTCATCTCCCTGATCTCTCTAAACCTTTCTTCTTGTATGTCCATGATAAGAGCGGACAGGCACTCGGGGTGTTGGGACAAAATTATAGACCCACCTTTGCTCCCGTAGCATACCTTTCTAAGCAGTTAGATCCCACCATCTGTGGATGGGCACCCTGCATAAGGGCCCTAGCCACCGGACAGCTCTTACAAAAGGAGACATACAAATTAACTTTCGGGGCATCATTAACTATCCTTTCCCCCCACCACTTAAAGGATCTCCTGACATACAATGGACTTCAATCCCTCCCTCCCTCCAGGGTTTTGTCCCTTCTCACCTCCTTCCTCGAAAACCCTGACATCACCTTTTTTCCGTGCCCCCCCCCTTAAATCCTGCCACTTTACTTCCCATACCTTGTCCTTCAGGTATAGGCATCCCTTCCCATGATTGCCTGGAGGCCCTAGAAAACTTCCTGCCCTGTCACTCCTCTGTTTTAGAAGGACCTCTCCCTCATCCCGATTACATTTGGCTTACGGACGGTAGTTCTTTCAGACAGGACTCTGCTCATTATGCAGGATATGCCATAACCTCTCTCACCGAAATCATAGAAGCCAAACCCCTACCCC
>NW_007727375.1:98522-99280 GCF_000696425.1 Galeopterus variegatus | reverse complement strand
TCTGTGTAACTTGGAGAATGCCTTCAAAGTTCAGGCACACGACAAGTCTGTTCTGGCTTTTTCTTTCTGTTTTTGTGAAACCTCATGTTCTGTGTATGTAACCTTGTGCGTACGTTCAACCTTCCAGACCACCAAGGATATGTAGCAGTTTAAGTGCTCTTTGTCTCATTCCTTGGATCTCCTTGTTAAATTTCTGGCGGGTCTGCTGGTCTGTTGCTTGCCCTTTGTTATTCAGACCTCAGGCTAGCTAAAATGCTGGCGTCTTATGATTGTTTGCCTCTAGGATTTCAATTGTTTTTGATGATGCCTTTGGGCACGGGACNTAATATCGATCCACTGGGGGTTAGTGTATATGGGACAGCCTACTGGTAGGAGACTTTTTCAATGTGACGGCAAACAACAGTGTTCTTTAACTGTCCAGGACCCATGGGAGAGCTGATGGGCTACCAGGGTACTTGCTTCTGTTTACTGTAATGGCTATGCTTCACACCCCTGCGGAACTTTTGAAATATCCCGTGAGTATGTTCCTCTTCACGACCCTATATCTCTTGTCTCTACAGACATAAAACATCATGAACAGAACATCATATCCTCTTTAGAAAATGCCCCTTCCTTTCATGCCTCAGGCTCCCCTATATATAATTGGTTACAGATCATCTCCGATACCCTGTCCTTTTTTAAACCAGACTGTTCCATCCATTTCCCCCGGAAATTGCTTTTTGTGCGCCTCCTTGGCTCGCCCCCTGCTTGCCGCTGTC
>NW_007727375.1:89991-97748 GCF_000696425.1 Galeopterus variegatus | reverse complement strand
GGCCCTCACATCCATGCAGAATCTCTAACCTCCCTACAAAAACAAATAAATTCTTTGGCCCAAGTGACCCTCCAGAACAGGAGAGCCCTTGATCTGCTCACAGGGGAAAAAGGTGGTACCTGCCTCTTCCTAAGAGAAGAATGTTGTTATTATATTAACGAATCAGGTGTGGTAGAAAATAACATCATTAAACTCACTGAATTAGCTACCAGCCTGCGTGCCCCACCCAACTCCAGCCCATTCTCCTCTCTAATGTCCAACCCTCTCCTAACCTGGGTTTGGCCCGTCCTCCGCCCCCTCTCTGTAATCCTTCTGGTATGCCTTTTTTTTACCTTGTATACTCAAGTTTTTACAAACCCAAGTAGGCAAAATCTCTAACTAGACTTTTAACCAGCTTTTACTTAGAAACTACCAACTCCTAGCTAGTGATGAACCGCTCCTAGCTACTGATGAACCCTCCGCCTCTTCTCGGAAACTCCTCACCACATGCTGATGAAACATACAGGATGTGATGGACTGCCTTCCTAGATGCCCTTTCCTCCGACGCCTGGCTACTACATCGGGTTTTTACACATCAGGAGTAGACTCAACAGATTATCGACTTATGGCTGCAGGGAACTTTCATCCATTTCACCCCCCAGGAGGTTCTTTTATATTCCACCATATTATGGGGTCTCCTGACCATATTCCTCCCTGACACTCCAACCCCTTCCCAAACGACGCCCCATACCAGCAGGAAGTAGACAGAAAGAGAAACGTCGCCCTTTTCCTAACAAAACAAAAAGGGAGGAATATTAGGTCATATGAGAACCCTTTCAGCCGTGCCCCATCATGGCGCTGGCTACCCTCTCTTCTGCCTTCTCCTTCCCGCCTGCGCGAATCGCATGCCAATGAGCACAGGCTCCCTGCTCCTGGCCCCTTAGCAATGCAATCCATTCAATCCCCAAACGCCCTGTGCCCTCAGCAAACCTATCAGCTCTCTTCTAACCCTATAAAAGCAGATGTGCCTGCTGAATAAAAAACCTTCTCTGGTGAGCTGCCTTGCGTTTGTGTCTCATCCTTTAACTGGTGCTGAATTTTATTCCTTTCAGCTTTGAAATCTCTACTAAATCTAACATCTAAGTCCCCAAGAGACGGTTTCTATTGACTGCTTTTTTCACCTGTGTATAGGTCGGACTTTCCCGTTTCTTTGTATGTTTCATAATTTTTTGTTGAAAACTATATTTAAGATAATTCATTTTAACAACTAATTCTGATCCCCTCCCCCCAGCATAAGTAGTTGTTGAGGGTTTTGTTTTCCGTTTGTGACTTGTGTGGACTCACTCTGTTGAGTGTGTTTCCCCACTGTTTGTGGGGATATCTCTGTTCAGGTCTTTTTTCTTTTTAAGCCTTGCTTCTTAGGGGTTACCCTTGGTCAGCATAAGCTTAGTTGGTAGCCATGCTTAGACTCGTGTGCCAGCAAGGCTTCCACTCTTTGCGAAAGGATCTGTGTAACTTGGAGAATGCCTTCAAAGTTCAGGCACACGACAAGTCTGTTCTGGCTTTTACTTTCTGTCTTTGTGAAACCTCATGTTCTGCCAGGGACAAGCAACTTGCTAGAGCCCTCTTAGGTCTCTCCTATGTGTGTATGTAACCTTGTGCGTACGTTCAACCTTCCAGACCACCAAGGATATGTAGCAGTTTAAGTGCTCTTTGTCTCATTCCTTGGATCTCCTTGTTAAATTTCTGGCAGGTCTGCTGGTCTGTTGCTTGCCCTTTGTTATTCAGACCTCAGGCTAGCTAAAATGCTGGCATCTTATGATTGTTTGCCTCTAGGATTTCAATTGTTTTTGATGATGCCTTTGGGCACGGGACTCCCACTCTGCTCCAAATCATCAGCCTCTTTCACTACTAATCTTCCCAGCCTGCCCCACTGCTCAGATAGACTTCCCTACCATATGAAACAGATGGAACTGGGGAATGGTAAGGGAATGGGAGCAGCCCCAGACTAAAACACCACAAACTTTCACTGTTCTTACCCAGATTCAGTATTTTCTTGAATAAGTGTTCTCAATAATTGTAAGCCTTTGGTCAATTTCCAGTCTGAATGATGGCTTTGACAATTTTGTCTAATTTTATTATTGATTTTGGGGGATGATTTGCTGATCTCCTCACTCAGGCATTCCAGAAGACCCACCCCATGGAGGTTCACTCTAAGGAGATAATGAGAAAGAGAAGTTCTAGCCTCTGGTACACCAGGCACAGGGGTCAAGAAAGGAAAGAGGAGCCACTGAAAACAGCATAATGAATGATAAGACCCCAGCTGCCTTCTGCTATGTAGGTTTCCTGAATGCTTGTATACAATCTTAGATTCCATAGGCAGGAAATTGTAGATTTCTCTCTGGAAGAATTGGCCCAAGAAAATGACACATGACCTTAAGGGATCCAGAGAAAAAGTTGGTTTGAAATCTATCACATTACAGTGAAGTCCAATGGATAATACAAGATACCCCCCAAACACACCACACATACATAAACATTTAAGTTTCCAATTAGCTATTAAAAATATACTTAAAATACTCAAGTGTAACAGAGCAAGGTCTACCAATCAAGCATATATATAGCTCCATGAATTAATACAAAAGGCCCATATGTGTATAACCATCACAAGGTCAGGAAATATTTCTAGTACCTTAGTAGCCTCCCTGTACCTTTCCCAATCACTACACTCTCTGTTCTCCCCAAAGGGAGGATTTCTAACTCCACCAATCAGTTTTGCTTGTTTTTCGGTATACACTCTTCTGTGTCTGGCTTTCTTGCAAATACGAGGGGTCTTCGAAAAGTTCATGGAAAGATTCGTACTATCTTTTAATTCTATTTTTCCACAAACTTTTTAAAGTACCCTCATAACATGTTTGAGATGCATCCATGTTGCATGTTGTTATATGTGATCTTTGCTGTATATAATTCACTATATGGATATATCATAAATTACTCATTCTTCTGTTGATAGACATTTGGGTTGGTGCCATTTGGGCTATTTTGGATAATGCTATTATGAGCATTTTTGTCAGCACCACGCTCAGCCAGTGAGCGAACCGGCCATCCCTATGTGGGATCCGAACCCGGGGCCTTGGTGTTATTAGCACCGCACTCTACCGAGTGAGCCACGGGCCGGCCCTATGAGCATTTTTGTACATGTGTTTGGTGTACTCATTTCAGTTGTGTACATTCTAGTAGTGGAATTGCTGAGCCATAGGGTAAGCATATGTTCAGTTTTAATAGATAATGCTAAACAAATTTCCAAATTGTTTGTATTTATTTCCAATTTATATTCCCACCAGCAGTGTAGGACAGTATCTGTTACTTCATGCCCTTACTGGAACACCATTATGCTCTTTCATTTGTATTTTATCTATAGCTTCTCTCATACTACAATGGTATAACTGAATGGTTGCGACAGAGACTGCACGGGCCACAAGGCTAAAATGTTGACTATTTGGCTATTTAAGTTTGCTGAGCCCTGGTTTAGATTATTAATTTCCCAGCTTTACTTCTTATTTAACATACACACCTTTAGGCCTACGTCGTCTTTAAAACATGGCATTAGGTGCATGTTATAAGCTTCAATAGGTTGTGTTTTTATTATCATGCAATTCAAAATATTTTCTAATTTAGATTGTGTTTTCTTGTTTGAACCATAGGTTGTTCTGAAGTATATGACTATTTTTCACACATATATCTATTTTCTAATTATATTTCCTTAACTGCTTTATGGCTCAATTCCAGTGAGGGTAGAGAACATAATTTGTATGATTTCAATCCTCTGAAACTTAAAACTTGTTTTGTGGCTCAAAATACGGTCAATTTTAGTAAATACATTGGGTGCAGTATTCCATATATGTCTATCATGTCAAGTTTGTTGAACATGTTCTACATTCATACAAATGTTTGTGTGTGCTTACTCTCTTAGTTATTGAAGAAATGTGCTAAAATTTTCCATTATGACTGTCGAATTGTCCAATCCTTCTTTCAGTTTTATCAATTTTGGCATTGTATATTTTTATATCATTTTACTAAGTGTACAGGAATTAGAACAGTTTTATCTTTCCAGTGCACTCATCCTTTTATCATTATGGTCTCTATATTAATACTTCTGGTTGGAGTTTCTACTTTATCTGATATATATAGACATACCAGCTCCTTTTTTTTGTTTTTTTGCATTACGTATTTTTTTCATTTGTATTTTCAAGATTTCTTTATTTTATCTTCATTTTTAAGCCTATTTCCACTGGGTATGGAATTCTAAATGAGTAGGTATAAGACTATTTAGCAACTCCAAAGGAATGAATTGCTGATACGTGCAACAATATGGATGAATCTCAAAAAAATTACATTGAACAAAAGAATTCTAATACAAATAGTATACACTATATGGTTCCATGTAGATGAAATTGTATAGTGACAAAAAGCAGATCAGTGGTTTCCTTAGGCCTGGAGTGGGGTGAAGACTGACTGTAAAGAGGCACAAGAGAATCTTTAGGGTGATGGAAATATTCTTTTTTTTTTTTCCTTTTTGTCTTTTTTCATGACCGGTAACGGAATCGCAACCCTTGGTGTCGCACCCGCACCGCGACCGGCAACGGGATCGCAACCCTCGGTGTCGTGCCTGCACCATGCTCAACCAGTGAGCGGACCGGTCTCTATATGGGATCCGAACCGTAGGCTGGAGCGCCGCCGCACTCTACCGAGTGCGCCACTGGGCCGGCCCGGAAATATTCTAAATCATGATTGAGGTTGTGTATTCATTTGTCAAAACCCACTGATATACACTTTAAAAAAAAACTACAGAGGATGGCATAATAAAAATTATTAATGCAGCTAATGAAAACAAAACAACACTACATGCCTGTAAAAAATCCTTATGATGGGTGCAAAGTATACATACTTGTCTAACAGAAAAAATGCCTCCAAAATCAATAATTTTCCAAAAGGAATTAGTTCTTAAAGAAACTCTGTTCAAGTACATTTAAGACCCAATTAAAAAACCACCACTATCACATTAATTTGAGATACAGGTACAGAAAGTTTGGAAATGATCATATGTACAAGTTATAACTAAGATTTAAAACTTTCTGAATCACAATAAATTATGGCTACACTCAATACCACTTTAGAATACCCTACTAATAAAATCCTAAAAATCAATATTTCTTTTGTACTAATAATTTGCATGGCTTGGGCAATTTTCTTTTTCTTTTCTTTTCTTTTTTTTTTAAAAGATGACTGGTAAGGGGATCTTAACCCTTGACTTGGTGTTGTCAGCACCACACTCCCCCAGTGAGCTAACCGGCCATCCCTATATGGGATCCGAACCCGCGGCCTTGGTGTTATCAGCACCACACTCTCCCGAGTGAGCCACAGGCCGGCCCAGCAATTTTATTTTTCAAGATTCATTTGCTTAATAAAGTCTGCTCAATTTTAAATGTTCTGAAAGCCAAATATATATAATTAAGTCTCTGCTGTAAAAAAATCATCTTCATAAACACAAAATATTATTAACGGGAGAAAACAAAACCAGTACAACCTCTTCCATGGAATTTGCACTTGCAAAATAATGAATACATTAAGGATTCTTTTCTTACTCATCAGCATGAATGTTTTCCTTTTAGCCCAAGTGTAAATGTTAGTTGGGATTTTTTGTGGGGTGGAGGGGAGCCTTGAAAACAGTTTTTTAGAGCTGATTTACGTGAAAACTGCTTTGTTCACCTCTAGCTAAGGCTGACTGGTGTACAGGTAAGTAATAACCTTACATCAAAATTTAAACTAATACCCAATTTAAACAGTAAATGATATTTTTAGTTCAACCATAGAAAAATATAAATAACTCTAACATTGATCAATTTTGGAAGGAGAAATTTGTTCTAAAATTATTAGTAACAGAAGGAATCCAGGTAAAAGTAGTCAGTCATTTCTAATGGGTCCTGCCTCACAGTGAATTAGAATTTGACAGGAAATTTCATATTCATTTAGGAATGTTATAGAAATATAAGCACTCTTTCCCTTTATGAATCATTGAATTTCCCCAAAATCTAAACACTGTAAAACAAAAAAAAACATGTTCTAAAATTCCACATGAGGCTAAGCCAGAATCTTCTGGCAAAAAAAGAAACTTAGCACTGTACAAGGACAAGAATGCTTTAGCAGCACCTATACATGTAGGATATCCCTGATCCAAAATGCTCGGGACCAGAAGTGCTTTGGATTTCAGAGTTTTCGGGATTCTGGAATCCATATTTGCAGAATACATACTGCTTGAGCATCCCTAATCTGAAAATCCAAAATTCAAAATACTCCAATGAGCATTTCCTTTGAGCGTCTGTTGGCATTCCAAAATTTTTGGATTTTGAAGCATTTCGAATTTTGGACTTTTGAATTAGGGACTCAACCTGTAGTATTTTAGCTCATATAGGTCTAGAGGAGTGCGCTCCTTTGCAGTCACCATTCCTTCAAAAACAGAACTGACACTGTTCCCATAATCCCATCTCATAAGACACAATGACTGCACATTCATAGCTTCTTTGCTAGCTAATTAACAGCTTATTGATCTACTTGTGATAGATGAGTCAAACTTTATTCATGCCAGCAGGTACCATCATTTGACACAATTCTAATCTGACAAGTCCTTTTATGCCTGATGTTCTGAGGTCTAAAAATGAAATGTCTCTAGATTCTAAATGGTGCAAAACAGGTTCATTTCAAAGAAGATACGGCTGTTAATACTAAAGGAAAAAGTAAAGAGGAAAGGGAGAAAATGACAACTTACCTTGTCCCCGGTGGCAGTGAAAGTTGTTCAAATGAATTACCTCTTCACTGTTGTTTCCCTCTGCCATTTTCAAATGCAAACACACACACATGCGATTGCTAATATCTAAACATGGTCACCATCTGTGCTAAAGTGTCTGAAAAAGAAGAAAAGATGGGCATTGAGAATACGGGAGTATCAAAACTCTTCCCACTTATCTGGTCAAGATAGCCATCGAAGCTAGACTCTGAGGCTGAGAAACAGACAGAGGTACTTGGGAGATGGACTCATATAGGAGTAACGGGGACCGAAAAAATCATGTCTATTAGAGGAGGAAAAATGGTGGATGTATTAACTGGTAAGTGGCATGAAGGAACCTTTCTGGGGTGAAGACATGTTCTATATATTGACTGTGGTGGTAGTCACTTGGGTATGTGCATTTGTCAAAACTCATTGAACTATATTCTAAAATGGATGGATTTTTACTTTAGTTATTTAGTAATAAAGTTTTTGAAGAATAGAACAGACTAGTATCCCCCAAAAAACTCACAAGACAGTACTGTAAACCCACTGCAATGGTTAAAATGTAAAATGGTACAGTTCTAAAGAACTGTTTCACAGATTTTAAAAGTTAAACATGAGGGCCGGCCTGTGGCTCACTTGGGAGAGTGTGATTCTGATAACACCAAGGCCACTGGTTCAGATCCCTATACAGGGTTGGCCAGTTAGCTCACTTGGGAGAGCGTGGTGCTGACAACACCAAGTCAAGGGTTAAGATCCCCTCACCAGTCATCTTTTTTTTTTTTTTGTCTTTTTTCGTGACCGGCAATGGATCGCAACCCTCAGTGTCGCGCCCGTACTGGACCGGGAGCGGCAACGGGATCGTAACCCTCAGTGTTGCGCCCGCACCTCGCTCAGCCAGTGAGCGGCCGGTCTGTATGTGGGATCCGAACCCTCGGCGGGGAGCGCCACC
>NW_007727375.1:85420-89729 GCF_000696425.1 Galeopterus variegatus | reverse complement strand
CGGGAGCGCCACCGCACTCCCAAGCGGCGCACTGTAGCAGTGCACCACCGGGCCGGCCCTATTTTTTGTCCTTTTTGAGACTGGCCGCACCGCGCTCAGCCACTGAGCGCACCAGCCATCCCTATATAGCATCCGAACCCGCGGCGGGAGCGCTGCTGCGCTCCCAGCACCGCACTCTCCCGAGTGCGCCACAGGCTCGGCCCAGTATGGCATTTTTAAAGGGTAATAATGGCAGAAGCATAATCATTGAACCTCCCAAATTCTCACATAAAAACAGAAAAAATTCTAAGGATAACAGTTACAAAAAAACTTATAGATAAGAAGAAATCTCGATAAACTCTAAAATACAAGAAAGTGAAGACAAACCACCAAGGTCCACAAGATCTCTGAAGTATCAATGTTTGTGCCTCAGAAAGCACAGGGTACTGTTTGGACCTAAGAAGAAGGTAAACCTCAAATAACCAAGAGGTATTCACTGGAAAGCACGCAAACCAATCTGAGAAAACAGCTAATACTCAGAAGGGGTTCTGCTAGATTTAATAGTGGTCCAATTCAAAAGTGCAAGGAGTCCCTGTCACATCTAAAAGAAGTACAGAAGTCTAGGGTCTATAGTTTTAAAACTGATCAACCAGGGCTCCCTTGTAGGACAGGCCCCTACAACTGGAAAATGCTAGCAATACAATTAAATAAGAAACAACACAGGTAAAGCAAAGAGAAGGTAGGTCCAGATGAAAGTGTAGAACAGAGCAAAGAAATTCCAAAAAGCAAGTGCTATATTTTGGGACACTGCATGAAGAGGGAGCACTGTAAAGTTAGAAAAAACAATCTAAACTATAGCACCTTCTTTTTCCAATTGTAACACAGTTGACTGTACATATCTGTGGGGTACAGAGTTGAATATCAATACCTGTGTGCAATATGTGATGCTCAATCAGAATAATTAGTATATTCGACATTACACAATGTAATAGGTTTTCACAGCCCTTTACCAATTCCTCTTACCACCCCCCCCGAAACTTCAGTTCTGTTCTTTACTTTTGAAAGTTCAAAATATTATTGTGATTTTTACTTCATTTACTTTTTCCTAATTTTTTTTTTAGCTCCCACTCATGAGTGAGGACATGTGTTATTTCTCTTCTGTACCTGGCTTATTTCACTTAACATGATTTTACAGCCCCTTCTAAATGTTCAAGAAAACTAATTTCCTTAAAAATAAGCAAAGAGGGGCCAGCCCGTGGCTCACTTGGGAGAGCATGGTGCTGACAACACCAAGTCAAGAATTAAGATCCCCTTACCGGTCATCTTTAAAAAAAAACAAAAACAAAAATAAATAAATAAAAATAAGCAAAGAAAAGAATTATGGCAAATCTCATACAGTTATAAAAAAAAAAATTAGACAACTCAAGGAAAAATGGGGCAAAAGACTTCAATTCGTAATGGCTGAATATCTTGAGGAATCCCAGAAGACCAGTAAGTAAATGAGCAAGTGTCCAACATTATGAAACACCACAAGGAAATCCTGTGTCTCTGAGAATCAAAATTCTTAATGTAGAAAAAATAATTACACTTAAATACAGAAATAAGTAAAAACCCTAACCTAAATTTGAATTATAAATTAGTATTAACTCAAAAAATACTTTAGTTCTGTCTTAAAAAAAAAAAAAGCCTAAAAGCAATGATCTACTTGTAGCAATGAACACCCACAGTACCTAGATTATAGTCTTGAAATATTTCCCACCAAAAGAAACCAGGGCTTTTTGGACAAATTACTAATTCCAGGTCCGTGGCAGGAACTATACAGAAAGAGCCCGGAGCATCTTATCATATCAGATATCAAAGCAGGTACCAAAGACTACTTTGCAAATCTGGGTCCTATGAGAACTAGAAATAAAGTCCTGAATAAGTTCCTATTGGCCTAAACTAGGACATTTTGAGTTTCAATAAGAATAATTACTGATATAGCATAAAACTCTTAAGAAAATGTATAAATAAAAGAGTTTATGTTGCTGTTTTTTTTAAAAGGTCATCTTCAGAGGATGATGGGTAAGATATATTACCTTTATCAGCACCGCACTCTCCCGAGTGAGCCACTAGGCCGGCCAAGATATATTACCTTTAAAACTGGTAAGCAAAGGCAAAGAATCAGGCGTTTCCTTTCCTTTCCTATATGAACTATGTCACTGGGTAACCAAACAGACAAGGAATGGTTTCTTTATAAAGGTATCCTAATATAAATGAAGAAAATTTCAATTAAAATGTCATCATTTTGCCACCCTCAATAAATTACTGGATCTAGACCCCGAATATCACCAGCTGCTAATATCACAGAGACAACAAGATGTTAAGTGCCATATGAGGAAAGAACACTACGTAATCTTGCCAAAGGTACTGAATCTAAGTCTGGTCAAGAAACTGGACCCAGCAGCCAAGTTTTAGAACAGAAGCTAGAGGAAAATCCTCTTCTTTGGTATTTAATGGGGGAGAGGTAATCAGGGAAAATGTCTAAAATGGCTCTTTGATAATTTATATTGATAATTTGTTTAAACATGTATTTAGACCCTGGGAACTATAGGTTAAACGGTTCAGATTCAACAACAGATAAACTGTAAGGAAAAGAAAGAAATGGAAGAGGAAACTCAGGTGATTTAAAGACATATACTATTTTTTAAATGGGTGAGATTAAAGTGTAGTATCTAAGGATATACTCTTCGGATGATAAAACCATAAACACAAGAAAAGGTTATAAAAGTCAGACTAATTGTTAATTTTAGGGAATGAGTTATAATCAGGATAGGACACATGGAGGAGACTTGTAAAAGGCTGGCTATTTCTTGGGGGAAGGTCTATTTCTTGATGGGTGGTAGGTATAAGTGCCTTATAATTCATTAAGCTATACATTTGTTTTGTGTGGTTTTCTATATTAGTGTTTTATTTATTTATTCATTAGTGTTTTATTTTTAAAAGGGTAAAAAAAAAAATATCCCACAAAGTATTAGCCATAGAATTGCTAAGTCTGGAAATTGAATATACCAAATTATTAAGGATTTAGTACAATGAAGACTTTCATATACTGTTGGTGGGAGAGTAAGCTGGTACCACAACTGGGCAAAAAAAAGCTTGACACATTGATTGCAGTGGAAGAAATAAATACCCTAAGACCCAACAAGCCCACTGTTAGGAATGTATTTTATAGAAATGTATACATACAAGAATGCTCACAGCATCATTATTTGTAATAGCCATAATGAAATGAACACACCTTGTGGTATGTTCATACAGTTAAAACCTATACAGCAAGGGCCGGCCCGGTGGTGCACTGCTACAGTGCGCTGCTTGGGAGCGCGGTGACGCTCCCGCCGAGGGTTCGGATCCCACATACAGACCGGCCGCTCACTGGCTGAGTGAGGTGCGGGCGCAACACCGAGGGTTGCGATCCCGTTGTCGGTCCTGGTCCGGTCCGGGCGTGACACTGAGGGTTGCGATCCGTTGCTGGTCACGAAAAAAGACAAAAAAAAGGAAAAAAAACAAAAAAACACAAACCTATACAGCAATAAAAATCAAGCAATTACAGCCACACACAACATGGATGATCTTAAAACAACGGTTTAATGAATGAATCCAGACATAAAAGAATAAATACTAATTACTCCATTTATATAAAGTTTAGGCAGAGGCAGGGTTGTACTTAGTTGTTTAGGATGAAACTTCTTTGTGTGGGCTGTGTTTCACAATGGAAGTTAAAGTGGAAAAGCCATTATAAGAAAAAGAATAAAAATGTGGTTGCCTCTGAGGAACAGTAGTTGGGGGTCAGCGGAACTCATTTAATTGAGTCCTGTACGGTTTGATTTTTTAACCATTTTCTTACTCTAATGAAAAGTAGAGGAATGAAAATCGATAAATAAGAATCAAAGAGCCAATTATAACTGCTATGGGGCCTTTTAGTTTCAAGATCCTACTATAACGTACCCAGTCACTCAATCCTTTTCTTCCTCTCTGAGAAAATCTGTTTTCTTTGCTTTCCTGGGAGAAACAATGTGCTTCAGAGGAAGTAAGCCCCAGACTCTAGCTTCACATTACATGATGTCTACAAAGAGCTAACAGTCAAATATCAGCATTCTCCCAACTGACAGAATACAAAGTTGTATATATATGAAAACTATATTAACAGAACTTTCTGGTATCTATCACCGAACGAAGATATCTCAATTTTAAAAAATTACAAATCTAGGGCCGGCCCGGTGGCGCACTGGATAGTGCGCCGCTTGGGAAGCGCGGCGGCGCTCCCGCCCGAGGGTTCGGATCCCACATA
>NW_007727375.1:83511-85215 GCF_000696425.1 Galeopterus variegatus | reverse complement strand
AAAAAAAAAAAAAAAAAAAAAAAAAAAAAAAAAAAAAAAAAAAAAAAAAAAAAAAAAAAAAAAAAAAAAAAAAAAAAAAAAAAAAAAAAAAAAAAAAACAAATCTAGGCCAGCCAGTCAGCTCAGTTAGTTAGAACGTGGTGCTTGATAACACCAAGGTCAAGGGTTTGGATCCCCGTCCAGGCCAGCTGCCAAACAAAACAGAACAAAACAAATAAATTACAAATCCAAGCATAAGTTTGGGTTTCTCACTTGAAATAATGATACTGGTATTATTTTAAAATAGTACAGTATAAAGGAAAGAATTCTGGTATCAAATGTGAACTGCATCTAATCAAGTACTTTACTTTTCTTTCAGATAAGATTTATAAAAAGTATTTTGAACACTAATTCCAAAGGCCAAATTTCTTATTTTTTCTTTTACCACTAGCTTCCTTCAATTTTACACTGAAAATCAAAAGGAAATATGATTCATTTTACATCTAATTTAGTTAGAATGTCAAGCTTACAGGTAAGCAGATAACTAGTGGTGCTTTAAAAGATCCCTTATCTGGGCCGGCCTGGTGGCGCACTGCTACAGTGCGCCGCTTGGGAGTGCGGTGGCACTCCCGCCGAGGGTTCGGATCCCACATACAGACCGGTTCCCGCTCACTGGCTGAGCGAGGTGTGGGCGCAGCGCCGAGGGTTGCGATCCTGTTGCCGGTCCCGGCCCGGTACGGGCGCGACACTGAGGGTTGCAATCTGTTGCCGGACACGAAAAAAGACAAAAAGGAAAAAAAAAAAAAGATCCCTTATCAATGGCACATCAGCAGCCCCAATTTATGGCAAAGAAAAGGAGTCTGATGATGGAATTTCTACTCCTGACTAGAAGCAGGTATCTGCATCAGATCATTTAACTTCCTGACACTTGGTCCCCTCATCTGGGCTTCAGATGTGACTGCCTAGGTTTTGTTTTCTTTTTTTGACAGCTGGCCAAACCCTTGACCTTGGTGTTAAAGGTCGCGCTCTAACCAAATGAGCCAACTGGCCAGGCTAGGTTTGAAATCTGGTTCACCACTTAGTGAATCAGTGGCTGACTCACTAAATGGTGATCAGTGGAAATGAGTTACACATATTATAAGTGTTTAGCATAGTGCCTGGCACAGCAAGTGTGACATTACTATTACCGTAATTACTACTATTACCTGTGAAATGGAAATAGCTACTCTAACCCTGTAAGTCTATGCTGAAGATTAAATAAAGTGTAAGAGCCACTCTGTATATGGTAAATGACATCAAAATAGGAACTTTGTTGTCACAAGTACACAGTAAGTGCAGTGTCTATTAAAAAGAGCTGATAATACAGCCAAAACTGGGAGGTGGGGGGAGGACTTTATTTTTCCCTTCCAAGTTACTTTTTACTAGCATAACTGTTCACAGTAAAACTTTTATTTCCTGCTATAAGAAACTTCATTTTCCCTCTGCAAGTAGCAAGCTATACATGTCTGTTTGCTTCTTGATCAGACAGCTGAAGAAAACAAACAAAAGTGGAGCCCAGAAATAGGAAATGTTGGGGCCGGCCCGGTGGCGCACTGGATAGAGCGCCGCTTGGGAAGCGCGGCTGCGCTCCCGCCCGAGGGTTCGGATCCCACATACAGACCGGTTCCCGCTCACTGGCTGAGCAAGGCGCGGGAGCAACACCGAGGGTTGCAATCCCGTTGCCGGT
>NW_007727375.1:57338-83164 GCF_000696425.1 Galeopterus variegatus | reverse complement strand
TTTTAAAAAAAAAAAAAAAAAAAAAAAAAAAAAAAAAAAAAAAAAAAAAAAAAAAAAAAGAAATAGGAAATGTCATCCAAGAAAGAATATTTCAGTTCCTGCCTCTCCACTTTATTACAAAAATTATCATAAGTACATTCATGACTATACTCAATAGTCAAATATGAGGGTACATTAAAAAGTTCATATAGAAAGATTCATATTATCTCTCAACTCTATTTTTACACAAACTTTTTGACATAACCTCATATATGGATTAATGCTTTCAAATTAGAACCCCAAATCAGCATTTCCTCATCTCATTACTCTGTGCAGAACCCTATATAGTACTACTACATTGTAAAATTTCAAGAAAATTAGATGACAGTTCTATGTTCTCTTCCACCTCCTATAACTGTCTAAATGATCAACACATGATCACATTTTAATTTTCTGTTTTCTCCAAATGCTCTTGATGTCTTGTTCGTAGATACACTTCCAGTGCCTAGCAGAGTTGCTGAATGAATGAATGAATGAGTGGCTCCAAAACCACCTTCCTCTGTCAAAGACAGGAGCTGTTTATCACAGACATATAAACAGTCAGTTAACATGGCCTAAGTGACAATAAGTTTATTACAATTTTCTTCAGTTATCAAGTACTGCTCATTATAGAAAATCAGGAAAACAAAGGAAATCAGGAAAAAAAGTTCCCATGGTTCTCTCATCCAATATTCTAGTTTTCAAAATTGCATCTTCACTTTCTCCTGACCAGAGTGTTTGGGTTTGTTTCTAACAAATCATTTTTTTCTCATTCTTCTATTTGTGTTCCTTCTCCACTTTTTCTTCCAAATGCTCCTAAAATAATACTGCATGATCCTGGGCTTTTGTAGTGTCCTCACTTTCCAGGATAATTTCCATAAATATGTCTGTCACTTCTGCAACACTGATTTTGGGGTAATAAAAGACTTTCAATTTGACTTCCCAATAGGCAAAACTGAGCTGGGCACAAGCTGGCACCAGACATGCCCATGTCATACCAAGCCCCCACAACACCTCTTCCTAGCACATTTTTTAAGTGTCTATAAATGATTATTGCTTCTCATTCAAATACTAGTTGCTCATCTAAACCATTCTTTGGATATCCATCCTTTGTAAGCCTGTAATAATATGAGTATTTAATCAATATTAAATCAACACACCTGAAGTTAATAATAGTTATCTCTAAGTAATAAGTTTAAAGTAGTCATGTTTTTTGCTTCTTTAAATTTTCTCATTTTTTCTACATTAACTGGTAGTACAGTAGTCCCTCTTATCCACAGTTTCGCTTTCCACGGTTTCAGTTACTCACTCAACTGCAGCCTCAAAATATTAAATGGAAAACTCCAGAAATAAACAATTCAGAAGTTTTAAATTGCATGCTGTTCTGAGTAGCATGATGAAATCTCTTGCAGGACGTGATGAATCATCTTTGTCCAGAGTATTCATGCTATAGATGCTCCTTGTCTGTTAGTCATTCAGTAGCCATTCTGGATATCAGATCCATTGCTGTGGTATCACTGTGCCCCCATGTTCAAATAACCCTTATTTTACTTAATAATGTCCCCAAAGTGCAAGAGTAGTGATGCTGGTGTATTATTATTGTCCTATTATTAGTTATTGTCGATCTCTTATTGTACCTAATTTATAAATTAAACTTTATCACAGGTACACATGATTAGGAAAAAACATAGTACAGTATTTGGTACTGTTTGCAGTTTCAGGAATCCACTAGGGGTCTTGGAATTTATTTCCTGTGGATAAGGGAGAAACTACTATATTTACATTAACATTTTAGGTTAAAAATACATTGAAAGAATTCAGCAAATATTTATTGTGGGCTTGCCATGTGGGTGTAAATAATTTGTTACGCATCATTGGGAATACATACAAAGAAAATCCTAAATGGATCTTGCCTTAAAGAACTTGGGAGTCCAACTAGCGAAAGAAAATACACACACAATTAAATATATTATAAAGTATAAAGTCACTGCTTCAATAAAGATACTATTCCAGTTGGGGGAAGAGAGGTAGTCAGGGAAAGCTTAGCCATATTCAAACTAAACTGAGTGCTGTAACAGATCTGGGCTTAGCTTTTCGGAGGACAGCAGCTCTCAGCTAGGGCTTCTGGGGCCTTGAGTCACCAGGTAAGTAGGAGAGGCCACATGGGAAGTGCTGACACTACATGGAGAAAAAGGGCCAGCTAAACCCAGCCTTTCAGCAGTATCTGACAAAGAATGTCAGTGGAGAAGCCATCTTGGAAATAGATCCTTCAGCCCCAGCCACCTAAGTTGACAGCATTGTGGAGCAGAGAAAAATGGTACAGGTGAGCCCTCAATCCCCTAACTCACAAAACTATCAACAAATAAAACTGCTGCATTAAGCCACTGTTTTGGGATGGTTTGTTATGCATCAATAGATAAGTGAAACAGCTCAAATTTTATTTTCTAGCCAATGGGAAGCAATGCAATGAGAGTTGTGCTTTAGGAAAATCAACCTAGCTGCAATGTGTAAGACAGCCTGTAGAAGACATCTAGTGCCTGCAAACTCAGGAAACAAGAGCCAGTGAAGTCTGAACTAGAGATAGTAGTATGTAGGGGAAGGGAAAAAATACGAGACACTGACTGCACAGTTAGATTCAATGGGAATTTTGTATGCAACCTGCCATCAGGGCAAAAGGAAGGAGTCGAAGTTGACCTAGATGTTCAGATTAGGTGAGGACAGGATGTTATTGCTATTAAGGAAGAACAAGGCAGACAATGAGTTCAGAATAAAAAAACACAATGTGTGTTAATTTTAATACGCACACAAAACGGAATAACTAACGTAAAATAACATTCACAATTACAGATATAATTATGCAAACGAGGTGAGGACAGGATGTTATTGCTATTAAGGAAGAACAAGGCAGACAATGAGTTCAGAATAAGAAAACACAATGTGTGTTAATTTTAATACGCACACAAAACGGAATAACTAACGTAAAATAACATTCACAATTACAGATATAATTATGCAAACTGTCTGGAGTTTAAGTAGAGTTTAAGAGCTCTAAAAATCCTGTTAGAGTGTCTTTCCACAGTACGAAAGGTTTTAGACCAAAAATTAAATTCAAAATCTTCAGTGGATGAGCTAAAGAGTTCAAAATAAAACATTAAGATTTTCCTCAACTGTGAACTGAAAACTGGTTTAGAAACTGGGACAGATAAGTAAGCACATCCTCATCCAAAGGGATAAAAAATCAATGTTTTCAATGATCTTTTTACAATTGAATCTTCTATGAACTCGTGACACACTGCTCCTTTTATCCCAAGTACTGCCATAAAGGCTCCAACCCCTGACATATTTTCACATTGAATTGAG
Source organism: Galeopterus variegatus (assembly GCF_000696425.1). Taxonomy (NCBI): domain Eukaryota; kingdom Metazoa; phylum Chordata; class Mammalia; order Dermoptera; family Cynocephalidae; genus Galeopterus; species Galeopterus variegatus. Next base: position 79,786 of record NW_007727375.1, on the reverse strand, counting down.
AGATGTTTTTTTTTTAAAACCACAGATTTCATTATAGTAGAACCAAAATCCTTATCATGGCTTATAAGATGCTGCACCACCTGATCCTTGCTGATATAGCTAGCCTTACCTCATACCTCTTCCCTTCACTCCCATTCTGTAGTGACAATGGCTCAGTTCCTTAAACAGGCCAGGCTCCTTCCTTCCACTTCAGGTTCTTCTCTCTAGCTGGATTACTCTTCTTTATTACCTCTCTTGGACCAAATTAACTCCATTAATCTTCACTCCTGCAGAGCAAAACTTTTCCTGACTATCCCCTATATATCCCTCCATCCCACATTCATTCACACGACATCCCCCACTTCTTCAAAGTACTTACCACACTTAGGAAACAATGTTTAATATTGGTCTCCTCTGCTAAAACTTAAGTTCCACGAAGGCAGGACAATGCATCTTATTCACTCTCATGGTCCCAGTACATAGCATGCTGTCAGGCACAAAGTAGATGCTCCAGAAGTACTTTCTGAATAAGTAGCATTCACAGGTATAGCAGGATAATTAGGGGCATGAATTCTGAAACCAAACTAAGTTCAAGTCCTAGCTCTGACACTTACAAGCTTTGTGCCCAGGTAAGCCACTTTTCAGCACCTCAGTTTCTTCTCTTTTAAAATAAGTAACATAATAAGTAACATAATTCAGAGCATTAAAAGAGTTAATATATGGAAAATGCTAGCACGTAGTTAACATCATGCGTTTTGTTCTATTAGTATTAACAACAGTGTAGATAAAATGATGACACCGTCAGATGTGAGTTAGTTATGATGTCTATAAAGACCCAGGGTATAGTAAACACATTGCATAGTCGTTCATACTGTATTTTGCAAACACAGACTCTCTCAACTATCCTATTTCATAAATTTTCAGTCTCCCTGACTCATATCTCAACTTTATTAGATTTCTCCACAGGGGCTTCAAGGATTCTTTTATTAGCTGCTGCTAGCGTTCAGGATAAAAACCTAAGGCCTCTAACGAGGTTTTTACAGCGGGGTCCAAATTCTGGCCCCAGGGCTCACCAGCCATTTCCTCAAATTCACCACCACTCCCTAACCCCCAGCCACAATAAATTATGGATACAAAACCCAAAGCCAAAGGCAGGCCATTTCTTAGCTGTCTTATCAGACAAACTTATTAAACTGAGATGTGTCATAAAATCCTCCGGGTCGTCCTTTCTCCCAGCACGATCAAAGTACCCAGGACGACTGCTAACAAGGCACTTATGACAACGTAGAAGTGATTTACAGGGCCCCTGGAGGATGTCTATGGGAACCCTGGCCCTAGAACTGCAACTGTAGGCACTCAGTAAGGTGAGTTACAGGCCTGAAGTTTCCCGAAGTTTCAGATCGTCGGTCAACCCAGTACAAGGGTCACCGCACAGGTGGGCACATCGGCCTCGTTCCCTGCACAGCGCCCAAGCAAATGCGAGGTGCTGCAGGAACATCAGCTGGGCTAGCACTCTCCGCGCTGCAGAAGGGTTCTTACATTCGCGCTGTGTCCTCACAGTGCCAAGCGTCAGTCACCAACTTTCGCGGAAACACACCCCCTCCTGAACAGATGGGAAAAGGTTGGAAACGGCCTCCCGTCACCCGTTCCGGGCGAGGGCTGAAGTTCAAAGTCAGTCCACGTCCCTCCGCTTCTCCAGGCCGCGGTCGGGTGAACAGACACCGCCTTCCGCGGCGGCTTCGGACCCGGGAGAGGGAAGCGAAGGCCACCGGAGGAAGCTCAGTCTTTCGGGGCGGTCGCCCTCGCGCAGGAGGCCGAGGGACCCGCCCGCGGAAACTTCCCCAAGCGGCGGGAGGGGGTCGCCAAGCACCTTTGTCCCTCCCGCCTTACCGCTGGACCGCCGCACGGGGCTCGGCGGTGCCCAGCGCAAGGGGGTCGCCAAGCTCCTTTGTCCCCCCCGCCTTACCGCTGGACCGCCGCACGGGGCTCGGCGGTGCCCAGCGCAGCCCCCAGGCCCGCCCTGGCCTCGGCCCGCGCCCCTCACGGCCCGGCCCCCACCCCCACCCGCGGGACTTAATGGACGCGCCGAGCGGAGAAGCCACCTCGCCTCACAGGGCCTGCCGAGGCGCCCAGGAGCGCTCCGCGGCCGACACTTACTCGCCACTCAACTCGCCGGCTGACGAGGCGGGCTCAGCCGCGGCGTTTACGCACAGGAGCTGCAGCAAACAGCTCAGTCGCCGCCGCCGCGGAGGCCGCCGCCGCGCTCCTTCCGGCCCTGCCGCGGCGTCACCTCGCGCCTGCGCACAGCGCCCCCTCCCGACTAATGACAGGAAGAACCATAGAGGCACGCCGGGTGCTGGGGAGAAGGTACCTGGGGAGGGAGACCATAGAGAGACTTCAAGCAGCTCCTCCATCCCGGCTCACTGCCTGCGGAGTCTTGATTCCCCCGTTAGGCGTGAGAACGTAAGGAACTGAAACTCGCTTGACCCCACAAGGTGTCACTATCTCCCTAGAGTTGAAAGAGGTGGGGGAGGGGATGTGACATAGAAATCTACTGCATAGAGATCAGCGAAAGCGGTTCCTGAGGAGCAAACATTTGAGCAGAAAACTGAATGAAGTGAGGGAGTGAGCCCTGGTGACCACCCGGAGGAAGAACACTTCAAGAAAGGACAAAGGCCCTTAGATAAGAATAGGCCTGGAATGTTTGAAAAATAGCAAGAATAGGGTGGCTACAGTGCAGTGACCAAGCGGAAGAGTGGTAGCGAATGGGGTTGGCAAGGTGGCAGGAAGCCAAATCATAGTCTTAATAAGGAATTTGGATTTTATTCTAAGTGTGATGGAAACTACTGGAGAGTGGGGAGCCGGGGCGTGAGTTGATCTGCTTGTGTTTCCCAAAGATCACTCTTGTGACTGATGTCGGAGGTTGGGTAACGGTAGTTGGCCTCAACCCACCCAGTCCTCTTACCAGGTTCTTGACTCTGCCGCAGGAAAGAATTCAAGGGCAGAGTCACAGTAGACAGTGAGAACAAGTTTAATATAACAGATAAGAAGTACAGATTCCACAGAGAGAGGTCGGCATAGCTCCACAGACGGAGCAGGGCCCATACCAAGTCTAACAAAAGTAAGTTCAGTACAGACATCAAAGTCTAACACAAAAGTAAGAAAAACATACTTAAAATTCAGTCTCAAGAGAATGAGCAGCCAATAGCCGAAAGCAAGTTTGATATAAGTACACATACCTCTGCCAGTACAGCGCAGGTCACCTCCAGGAAAGTGAGTATAACTCCTGCTTCCGCTGGGATTCGGCTTTTATAGTTTCTCCATCTAATGAATATTCAATTAAGGGGGTGGCTCCCAGTAGTGTAACGTTTAGTCTTGCACATGCTCAGTCAGTCTTTTCCTGGAGCATGTTCATTGGTCAGACCCTATCACATGCCCCAAACATACTAAAGAATGTTCTGTGCTCTCTACCAAGCATGCCCAGTCACTAAATTTGCATAAGCCAGCCCCTTGTGGTCCCATTTTCCCTGCGCTGGTGCTAAAAATAGGTCTAACTGGCAACAGTAGCTTTTCTCTAGGGGACCAATAGGAGGGGCCTGAGACTTTGGGAAATGGCTTGTAACCCAAAGGCATGTCCGGTTACCCCAACCCAGGGAAACGGAGCTCCTGCTATATCACGGCTGGAGAGGTAAATAGTAGAGGCTCTACAGAGAGGTAGGAGTACACAGAAGCAGGAAAGCCAGTTAGGAGGTTATTGCAAAAGTATAAATGATAAACAAGCGTAACTTGGACTAGCATTGTCAGGGAGGAGGTGGTGAGAAATGGTCAGATTAGAATTTTTTTTTTTGGTGGCTGATGGTATGCGGATGTGAACCCTTGACCTTGGTGTTATCAACACCACACTTTAACCGAGTGAGCTAACCCGCCAGCCCTAGGGATTTTTTTAAAAAAAGACAGAACAGAGAGGATTTGCATGTGGATTGGATGTAGGGTGAGAAAGAAAGGCATCGAGGATGACTACTTGGTTTTTGGCTTGTGCACCTTGGAGAATGGTGGTTGTGTTCACAAAGATGGTGAAAATAGGGGAGGGACAGACTGTGTTCAGGGTAGGGAGAAGTGCATGTATTTTGGACATGTTAAATTACCAACTAGATCTTCGAATAGAGATGTCAAATAAGCAATTAGATATATGAGTCTATAGTTTAAGGAGGACAAGAGGACTCAGAGGCCAGGGATTTAAATTGGGAGTCACTAACATATAGGTAATATATAAAGCTATGTCACTGGCTATACTTGTATCTCGAGAATGAGTGTAGAGAGGGGACAGTGGAGGGTCAAGCCCAGGGTCTGGGAGGGAAGTACTGAGAAGGAGGAGAAAAACCAGAAGAGTGTGGTATCCAGAGGCCAAGGAAAGAAAGTATTCTGAGGAGAAGGGAATGGACAGTGCTCATATGCTGCTCAGAGTCTTAGTACTATGGAATTTAGTCTCAGGAACAAGAACGAGGGACATTGGCTGAGAGTGAGGTCAGGGAGAGGGTCTTGGAGGTTTGTGGAGGAAAGGGTGGACGGTGAAATGACTAAGAAGACTGTTGTCGGCTTGCTGGACCTGGGGTTTTGTGATTATAAATTTAAAGTGAGGCCAGGAAGCAAGGACGTGGGTCTTTCTCCAGCCACCTGCTCGGATGCAGAGGAGGGAGCTGGAGAAAGAGGAGGGGGGGGGGGTCAGAAAGAGATACTTGAAATTGAGATTTTGGAGATGGTGCAGATGTTGGTAATGTCTGGGGCGTGGTTATGAGTGGGTGGCTGAGCTCCAGGAAAAGTCAAGATCATTGCAGGGGACAGACCAAGAAACTAAGTCACCTGGGTGTGGATGGATCATCTAAGATGTTAAATCATCAGTATAGATGTCAGAAATGGGGACGGGGCAATAAGACAGGTTCTAAAATCGTCAGTGAATGAGAGGGACTGACCAGTAGGCCAGCAGGTAGCTGTATGAGAGGAAGGTAGTATAGTTTAATGGCACATGCTTCTGAGGACTCAGTTAATTGTCATTGTTGTTGTTTTTGTTTGGTTTTGTTTTAAGGAAGGTGGGAGGAATAATAGACTGGATGCGGCAATGAATGCCCCTTCTCTAGGACGGTGGAATGTGCCTTGGTGGGGAAGCGGGGAGAAAAGGACCACTACTGAGAGGGTCACAGGGAGGCAGTGTCCTGGGGGAATAGCCATGTTTCAATGAAGCAGTAAGATAAAGTGCTGCTTAGAGAAGAGGGTAAGGATAGAGGGATTTTACTGATGACAGACCACAAGTTCCAGAGGGCACAGTAGATGGAAGATTTTGGAGAGTGGACAAGAGTGAGAATTTAATACAGAGACTTAACTGGGAATGAGATCCTGGGATAACCTGGAAGGTGAAACAAGGGCATTGGGCCTGATGGGCTTATCCTCCATGGTGGAGAATCACTTTCCGATGTAGCCACCTTCTTGGAACCATTCTCATAAGTGATCTGTAAGGCTGAGGCAGACAGTATTGGGGGGGCTTGGGGATCTTAGCAGGAATGCAAGGATCTTTCTGGACCCCTGAATCCTGCCATGGGTGGTGTCAAATCCAGGGGAGGTATGATCATGTGACCTCTCTGAGTCTGGATTCTTCATTTGTAAAATGGGTTTTTTTCATATTTTCTATTGCCCAGTTGCGAATGCAAGGATCTTTCTGGACCCCTGAATCCTGCCATGGGTGGTGTCAAATCCAGGGGAGGCATGATCATGTGACCTCTCTGAGTCTGGATTCTTCATTTGTAAAATGGGTTTTTTTCATATTTTCTATTGCCCAGTTGAATTAGTCCATTTTTGAGTTGCTATAATAGAATACCTGAAACTGGGTAATTTATAAGGAAAAGAGGTTTGGCTCATGATTCTGGGATGGCTGCATCTGGTGTGGGCCTCAGGCTGCTTCTAGTCGTAGCAGAAACTTCAGTCAGGCCTCCGGAAGGTACAACATCACTTTGCAAGAGGAAGAGAGAGAGAGAGGGGCTGTGCCAGGGTCCTTTAAACAACCAGGTCTTGTGGGAATTAATACAGCAGGAACACCCCCCTGCTCTCAAGGAGGGCATTCATCCGTTCATCCATTCATGAGGGATCCACCCACATGACCCGAATAGCTCCCAACATCGCCACATTGGGGATCGGAGTTTGACATGAGCTTTGGGGGGACAACACATCCAAACTCTATCACCAGTATTCTTGCAAAGATGAAATGGGACCATGTGTGAATTGAGAAGCTCTCATAGCAGTTATTTGTCTAGATGTTGGTGATGTGTTAAACATTCTGTGAGCCATAAAGACAGTCTATCTCTGCATATCTCCGAATGAGGGCAAGAGGGAGCCACTCACCTCCTTCCAGGTTGCTTGGAATCATTCTAGTTATCTTTGAAGCCTCAGGCAGATGGATTCTAGCTAAGGCTAGAAGTGTGGTAGAATAGTGTTTTGAGATGTTACTTTCACATCTTTGCTTTTCTTCAAGTATCTCTCCTTTTTTCTTCCCCTCTTTGGAAAGGTTTGTGGTAGGATTGCTTGCCTTTACATTTTCAAAAGCTTAACCCTATGGGGCTGGCCAATTAGCTCACTCGGGAGAAGGCGATGCTGAGAATACCAACGTCAAGGGTTTGGATCCCTGTACTGGGCAACCGCCAAATAATAAATGAATAAATAAATAAACAAGAGCTTAACCCTGCTAGGAAGATGATGCAAATTGTCTCTTAGGGAAGCTTTTAACACAGAGGGTGCACATTTGAGGGGAAGAGACCAAGTGATTTTCTACTGTAATTTTTACTAATCACAAAGATTAGCAAAAGGAATCATCTGATATGGAAAAGAAAGAGATGGATGAAAAGTGCTGAGAATGGTGATTATGGTGGTCCAACGTTTCTACTGTAATTTTTACTAATCACAAAGATTAGCAAAAGGAATCATCTGATATGGAAAAGGAAGAGATGGATGAAAAGTGCTGAGAATGGTGATTATGGTGGTCCAACGGCAGTGTTTAGGAGTGGCTGAGAAAGGCCAGAGAGGGAATGGACATGTGGTGCTGCATCCAGGCACTCAGGGCCTGGTGGTGCCATGAAAGTGGCCACAGAGACCTCTTGGACATGAAGGAGCCAAGGCACCTGGACCAGGGGTGTGTATGGTTGACTGTTGGAAGAAAGCATGTTGGACAACAGATGGATCAATGGGTGCCTTTGTGGGCAGATGACTTGAGTCCAGATGCTCTCGCCACCTTGGTGCTACCCAAGCCGTGTGTAATTTTCACATACCCTGGGGAAGGAAATGGGATGCAGAAGACATTGAATGGCCTTGGATTTAGGTTCAAAACCATCCATATATTGAGAGCTCAAGAAAGAAATTAAACCAAGTCCTAGAGAATTAGAAAAGGTGTATGTTCTGCACAAAAGAGTTTGTGCACTGAGATTCACACAGACCAGGTGAAGGGAGCACAAAGAAGCCAGCAAGAGAGGTCTGAGGTATGCAGTCATGAGATGCAAGGGTCAGAAATGGTGGTAGGAATTAGATGGTCCAAGTTGACAAGTGACGTGTCCAAGTCACACAGCAAGTCAGAGTGATCCAGCTGTATCTTATCTGGATGCCACAGCTGAGCCCACACCGTCCCTCTCATAGAATCACAGACACCAGTGCCAAAAAGGGACCAGCCTTTCCCAAACCTCAGACATTTGAGCAGAGCCTCCACAGTTTTTGCTGAATCCACTTATTGCTCATTAGTAATGTTTTTCCTTAGACTGATTCATTTTTTTGTTAAAATACATTTATTTCCAAAGGAAACTTTACTACTATAAATAGAAAACAGGTCTCACTTTCCATAAGCAGATAGTAACCATAAAAATAGATTTGATGAAGCAAAACAATGTTATTGAATTTAAAAGATCTTAGAGTAAACAAACCAATGAACTACAAGTAAAAATTAAGTCTAAGCAAAGTGTGAAATGTGTAACTACAGATAAGCTTCTTTAAGAGAAGAATGGAATAGCTTGTGATTGTTCAGAAGCAAAGGAATATTTGCTCCATGTCTTTTAATTTAAGGGAAGGATGAACCGCTATGTCAATGGGGTGAGTCTTTTTTATTTTTTATTTTAATGTAAATCAGCACCAAGCATCAGAAAGGACAAATGGTATCTACCTGAAGATAAAACTATTGTCAACTGATGTTTTGCTGTTTTCCTGAGAAGAAGCGTGGAAATTCCACCAAGGAAAATCTTTGCTATCTGTACCGGCTATAATTCCATGCAGAATATAGTTATGGGGGAAGGTATGGAACATGCATGAACCCCCTGAGCCTGCCAGAGAGCTGTGGCTACAGTTCAGATACCTCTGTGAGTCATCACTGCACTACTTTGCTTTATTTTCTGGTTACAGTTAGTTTAATGTGCATCGGACCTGTGAAATCATTTATGATAGCAGAGGACTGCCATTATTCACAATTTGTGCATCATCATTTTGTTCCCAAGAGCTGTAAGTATTGCCATCAGCTTTTTCTAGATGAAACTGTGCTAGTTTTGTCGTGGAGGAAATTATTCCTGAACTCAGTCCGCTTTCACAAGCAGTAATTTCCTGCCATTCTGGCCCATTACTTGTAAAAAGAATAAGTCCATGTTATTGTGATCCACCCACTTTAAATGTAGTTTTTTATCAATTTTGACAAATTTATACACCCACATAACCACTATCACAATCCAGTTAGAGATCATTCAGTCACTCCAACCCATCTACTACCCCCATCCCTGCACTAGGCAACCACTTACCTGCTTCCGTTGCTTTAGACTAGAATTGCTTTTTAGGTAGCTTCATATAAACGGGATCATGTGGCATGTAGTCTTGAATCTGGTTTCTTTTGCTCAGCATGTTTTTGAGATTCATCTATGTTATTATGTGTATCAATAGTTTGTTCTTTTTTATTGCTGGGTAGTATTCCATTGCAAGGACATAACAGAACTTGTTTACCCATTCACCAGGTGATGGACATTGGGTCGTTTCCAGTTTGGGGATATTATGAACAAAGCTGCTATGAACATTCATGTACATGTTTTTGAGTGTGTATGTGTGTTTCCATTTCTCTATGTGTGGAATTACTGTGTCAGATAGTAAGGAGCAAACTGTTTTCCAAAGTGGTTGTTTCATTTTACTTTCCACTGGCAAAGAATGAGAGTTCCAGTTGTTCTGCATTCTCGTTGACACTTGATATCACCAGTCTTTAATTTTAGCCACTGTAATGGATGTGTAGTAGTATATTATTGTGTTTTTTTTTTTTTCCTTTTTGTCTTTTTTTGTGTCCGGCAACGGATCACGACCCGCAGTGTTGCGCCCGTACTGGACCGGGACCGGCAACGGGAGCGCAACCCTTGGTGCTGCGCCCGCCCCTCGCTCCCCCAGTGAGTGGGAACTGGTCTGTATGTGGGATCCGAACCCTCGGCGGGAGCGCCACCGCACTCCCAAGCGGCGCACTGTAGCAGTGCGCCACCGGGCCGGCCCATTATTGTGGTTTTAATTGGTATTTCCCTGAGGATTAATAATGTTTAGCATCTTTTCTTGTGCTTACTGGCCTTTTGTATATCTTCTTTTCTGAAGTTTCTGTTCAAATTTTTTGTCCATTTTTAAAATTGAATTGTTGTATCTTTTCATAATCAAGTTGTAAGAGTTCTTTTTTTTAAATTTTGAGTGTAAGTCCTTAGTATTGCATGTACTTTCTCTCATTTCTGGCTTACCTTTTCATTTTCTTAATGGTGTCTTTTGAAGATCAGAAGTTTTAAATTTTGATTTTATTTTTTTTACATTTTTCATTCAATTGAAAACATTTTCTTATTTCCTTTGTGACTTCTTTGTTGATCCATGGATTATTTAGAATTGTTCTTAATTTTTCTTTTATTTGGGGAGTTTTCTATTTGATTTTATTTTTTTTACATTTTTCATTCAATTGAAAACATTTTCTTATTTCCTTTGTGAGTTCTTTGTTGATCCATGGATTATTTAGAATTGTTCTTAATTTTTCTTTTATTTGGGGAGTTTTCTAGATATCTTTCTCTTATTGATTTCTAATTTAATTACTTTGTGGTTACAGAGATACTCTGTATGCTGTCACCTTAAAAAAATTAGCAAGACTTGTTATATGGCTAAACAAATGGTCAACGTTGGTGAATTTTCCATGTACGTTTGGAAAGAATGTGTATCTGTTATTCTTCAGTATGGTGTTCTATACCCATCAACTTGGCTGTTGTTCAAATCTTCTACATCCTTACTGATTTTATGTCTCCTTGTTCTAGCATTTAGTGTGAGGGGAATCTTGAAATCTCCAACTATAACTGCAGATTTGTTGATAGTACATAGTTGGATCTTGCATTTTTATCAAATCTCACAATCTCTGTTATTTAATTAAAATGTTTAGACCATTTTAATTTAGTGTAATTATTGATATGATTGGGTCTAAACCTACTAGTTTGGGTCTAAACCTACTATCTTGTTATTTGTTTTCTGTTTGACCCTTCTATTCTTTGTTCCTTTCCCTCTCTTTCCTGACTTCTTTTGATATGAGTAATTTTGAGATTTCCATTTTATCTCTATTATTGGCTTATTAGCTATCACTCTTTGTAGTAATATTTTAATGATTTCACTAAGGTTTATAACATGCTTCCTTCCCTTATCACAACCCATCTTCAAATAATGTTATACCACTTTATGTGTAATCTAAGACTCTTACAAGAACATACTTACGTTTCTTCTTCCCATCTTTTATGCTTTTACTTCCACAGATAATATAAACTCCACAATTCTAGCCTTTCCAGAATTATGCCCTACAACTTCTAGCTGCTTCATCCTTCTTGTACACTGATATCTGTTTCCTCCTTAATAAGGTTGCTGGGCTCTGATTAGGTTTCCCTTCCTGGCACCTCTGGTCTGGCGACTGCTTCCAGGTGGGAGGCTGGGGAGATTATTGGGCCCATGTCATTAGTTATCCTTCTCTCAGGCATCCAGTCCTGCTCTGTTTGCATGCTCTCCAATGTCAGAAACTGCTGTTTCATTTATCTGTTCATTTTTCTAGTTGTTTACCATGGGAGAATAAATTCTGGTTCTTGTTGCTCCACCAACATAGGAAGTGGAAATCTCAGCACTACTTAATTTCCTGAGCAATAATGTTTTTGAAATCATGGATTTTATATGGTACTTCTATTATTTGCATTTACATTAAAGTAAACAACTATTAAAATTAAATTAAATTAATTAAAACAATTAAAAATTATGATGCAAACATGTATCAATTAAAATAATCTTGCTTAGCACCAGTGGCATATGTACCTGCTTTGGAAATCACTGAGCCAATCTAATCTCAAAGTGCTATAAATAGGTGGGAAACAGAAAGCAGGTGACATGCCCATGGTCACATGGGTTGTTAATGTGAGAAAAATTGTGAATGTATAGTCCCCTATGCTCCACCTGCCTATGAGAAAACTCTGCAGAACTTTCAGCATCACTTCATTCGCATTGAGAGCCAGCAAGGCACCTCAGAGATGCTAAAATTGAAATGATTTTCTTCATACTTTTGCTTGATTTTAATACAGATGTCTAATGTTCTGCTCCTTGCTGTGTTAACAGTGTACAATATCTCTAATAATAACCTTAATGTCAAATTCTTAGTAAGGCGATGTTAGGGGCTGAGTTATGTTTCCCAAATATTTATATGTTGAAACCCTAACCCCTAGTACCTAAGAATGTGATTGTGTTTGGAGACAGCATTTTTAAAGAGCTGATTAAGTTAAAATGAGGTCATTATGGTGTGCCCTAGTCCAATATGACTGCTGTCTTTATAAAAGAGATTAAGACACAGACACACACAGAAGAAAGGCCATGTGAAGACACGGAGAAGACAGCTGTCTGTAAGCCAGTAAGAGAGGCGTCCGAAGTAACCAACCTGCCGACACCTTTATCTTGGACTTGTAGCCTCCAGAACTTGAGAACATAAATTTCTGTAGTTTAATCTGCCCAGTCCGTGGCACTTTGTTATGCCAGCCTTAGCAAACTAATACAGGCAACTGGCAATACTAATCAAGTGAAGAAATGATGAGAAATATCAGAATGGGAAAAACTTTGTTAATAAACATTGTAATGAATGATACTAAAAAAATTAGCATCGATATGTAATGTAGCACAAGTGACTGAGGGGACACAGGAAGAGGGTGATTAGTCATTCCTGGGGGAGCTGTGATGGTGTTACCACGGTCACTCAGCTCCTGACTCAGCTCACCAAAATTTGCTACTGGGCACAGGTCCAGCTACCTGCCCCCTTTCAAATGCAAACCACTCAAAAGTCAAATGGTGGTGAGGATGGAAGTCAGCTTTTATTCAGGAATACTGGTGACCTGAGGAGAGATGTTAGGCTAACCCATATCCCTGGTAAAGCTGAAGGACAATGGCCACACTAAAGCCATCTCAAAGACTCAGATTTACTGAAGGGTTTTTAAAGAGGGTGTTTTATTCAGGAATACTGGTGACCTGAGGAGAGATGTTAGGCTAACCCATATCCCTGGTAAAGTTGAAGGACAATGGCCACACTAAAGCCATCTCAAAGACTCAGATTTACTGAAGGGTTTTTAAAGAGGGTGCTGAGGGAGTGGAAGGTGGGAAATGAAAAGCAGCAGGGAGGAGGACATGAGCTGCAGGGACTCCATGCAGGGAACCGGGTACAAGGTCTTGCCGAAGCTGTCTGGTTTCTGTTCCCATACTTGCTGTTATCTTAGGATCCTGCTGGAGGGATGGAAACAGCATAACTTTATTGATGTGTTCCTTGGTTTCCCAGAGTCTGAATAGTATGTGTAGATCTGCAAGTTTGCAGCTTCAGGCTGGCTGGAAAACAACCTTACATTTATGTAAATAATGTCATCTTGCCTCATAACCAAGGTTCAAGATACCAAATAACCACGGGAAAAGAGGGAACTCGCAAATGCATGCCAAGAAAAAACACTGTGACCTTTTAAAATCTTTTAGAGCCCATGTGGTTTTAGGTCCCAACATGGCTTCAGTCCCTGTCACTACAGCAATGGGGGAGGCCTCACACAGGGTGAGCCTTGAGCAGATTCTTGAAGGATGAGCAGCAGTTTATTAGGTGAAGAGATTGGGCTGGGAAGGAGGGGAGAGGGTGAAGGAACTTGTGAAGGATGCTCAAAGCAAAGGCTTTAAGATGAGAATGAACACGGTAAGCAGAGGATCTACAAGCTGCTGAAGTAGAAGCAGGAAGTGAAGATGAGGCTGGAGGTGGTAGGCAGGGAGGAGAAAGGCTGGAACCAAATCACAAAAGGCTTTGAGCACCAGGTTAAGAAACATGAACTTTGTTCCGGGGAGAGACGGAGCACCATGGAAGAGTTGGAAGCCAGTGGATGTGTGCAGACTTCCTTTTGAAAAATCTGCCTTAAGGATGGATCTCTCTGTTTAATAACAGCAGAGGTAATTAGGCAAGCCTTCTGCTGCAGACAAAGAAAATAATCTAGACATCACATACATAAAACAACCTTTGATAATGATCAAAGAGCTAACAAGATGTTGAATCATTACTGTGCCAAGATCTGGATGAGGACAGAAATCCAGAGGAGTGAGTCAGATATTCAGAGCTGCTGGGGCCTGGGAGTGAGAGTTTCACTTTGCACCAAAATCAATCCCAGGGGAGGACTTTAAAGCACTTCCCCCACTGTACCTTGGGCTGTGCCAATTTCTATCACTTGCACAAGTGTGGGGACACAGAACACTTGCATGCAAGTTAAGTGAAGCAACTTTATTACTTACAGATAGGCAGCTAGGGACAGTAGGAGTCTGGGATGTAAGACAAGCTGGTCCCCCAAGGCTCAGGAAAGCTGCCCAGGGTGGTGTCCCACTTGTACCACAGCTTAGGAACCCCCAGAAAGCAGTCTGCCCTGGATTTTCTACCCCACGAGAGACAAGAATCACTGGGCTTAAGTGCTGTAGGGCATCCTCTTCTAGGAGGGACTGGAATAGAGCCCTGGCTTTTCCTCCTTATCTTGGGATGTTGTCTTTCCAGCACATCCTACCTTTATTCTTGAGAACCACAAGCAAGAAAGGGGAGGAACAACTGGGTCAGTCCAAGGCCATCCAGAAAACTGTCCTGCACAGGGGTCACTGGCCATTTCCTAAGAGAGATTCTGAGGGCTTCATGGGACTAGGGAAGGGTATGAATATTCTGATTTGGGAAAGCAGACAGATGGGGCTGCCTTTCATCAAACTGGGGCACAGATAGAGCTCCCATTTTGGGGGATAAGACCATGATTTCAGCAGGGACATTCTGAGTTTGAGATGCTGGCTCCCATGCATCTCAGCCATCTTGCATCATAGGGGCTGTAGGGGAGGAGAGGACTTATTTTTCCCTCACCTGTCGCTGTGTTCATGGCTGAGGTCCCTATACTAAAAGACAGATTGACAAGAGAAAAGCATACAAATCTATTTAGTAGAAGTTTGATATCATATAGGAGCCTTCAGAAATGAAGACCCAAAGAGGGCTGGCCCGGTGGCGCACTGGAGAGTGTGCCGCTTGGGAGCGCGGCGGCGATCCCACCGAGGGTTCGGATCCCATGTGGTGACCGGTTCCCGCTCACTGGCTGAGCGCGGCGCAGCGCAACACCGAGGGTTGTGATCCCATTGCCAGTCCCTGGTGCGGACACGACACCGAGGGTTGTGATCCCGTACCGGTCAGTAAAAAAGACAAAAAGGGAAAAAAAAAAAAAAAAAGAAATGAAGACCCAAAGAAACATAAACTTATGTATTTTTATGCTTAGGTTTGATGAAGAGTGGATGGGCATGGAAAAATATGATTGGAGGACAAAAGGGTGTGATCTAATGGCAATAAACTGGGCAAAACTTAGCAAGACTTGTTTGTTCAGATTCTTCTTGATGTCTCTGTGTCTTTGGCTCCTTTCCTCCAAGTGAAGGAGACCCCCCCCATATGAAGGTCTTCTGATCTACTTCAGGGGAGAAGAGGGAAAGGTGACAGTGACCTTTCTACTTTTACTATTTTCTCAAAAGCCAAATTACCATATTTTGGGGTAGCGTGGCCTGACACTCCTCAATACAATCATACAATATATAATCCCTTGTGCCTGACTTCTTTCACTCAGCCTTTTGATTGTGGGTTCATCACTACCTAGCTGCATGTAGTTGTAAATCATTCATTCTCATTGTTGTAGAGTACTTGTTCTCAGAATGTGGTCTGCAGAACTCTGGAGGTCCCCGAGAGCCCTTCAGGGAGTCTATGAGGTCAAAATGATTTCATAATAATACTAGAATGTCATTTTCATTTTTCACTGTGTTGACATTTTCACTAATGGTGCAAAACAATGATGAGTAAAACTTGGTATTTTAGCACTAATTAAGATGATGGCATCAAGGGATATTCATAGTCACTGTATTATTCACCACTACATACTTGCAGGATGAATAAAATTCTGGTTTCATTTAAGAACGTACTTCAATAAGCGGTAAAGTTTATTAATTTTAGGAAATCTAAATTTTTGAGTACATGTATTTTTAATGTTCTGAATGGTGAGAAGTGTACATAAAACACAGTGGTGTTTCGCCCTTGTAATTTATTTATTTTCATGTTATTACAATTACCATTTTTGCATGAAGATTCGCTCTTTAATAAAGTCTAATAATTACACTAAAACAAACAAACAAAAACTCACCTCAGAAATTCTGCTGCTTTTCTTTAAAGGAATACATTTTGGACACAACCATAATGTTCACCACTAAGGAACTAGCTAAATTATGTTACCTCATGGGGAGGAATTCCTGAGCCATTGAGATCCCCAGCACAGAGTTCCTATTTCTAGTATCTATTCGTATAGGGACCAGAGTGGACTGTGTAGGTGGTTGGTCTCTCAGGATCAAAACTTTGTCTTCCAAACTCCTAAGTGCTCCAAAGTCTCTTGCAGTGTGGGCATGGAGGACTGTGAGAGTGTCCAGAGGATGGGATTTAGGGTGGTCAGAGATGGTGAACGGGGTAGAAGATAGGTTGTAGTTCTACTGGCCTTCTGTTCTTTGGCCACGCCCCTAGGTTCAAGTTTACTAGCCCTAACCCAAAGGGGACAGCCTTCTGTTCATCCAGCATGGCCCACTGTGGTAGATGGTGTCTCAGAGATGGGTGAATAATATCTCCCCACACGGGCTCTTTTGCAAGGTTACTTTGCTGCTCTCCCATCAAGAGGTAAAGTATATTCTTTCTTCCCTTGAATCCAGGCTAACCCTGTCTATTAGTCTGTTTCTGTTGCTTATAGGAGAATACCTGAAACTGGGTAATTTATAAAGAAATAGAATTGATCTCTTACACAGTCCAAGGAACACATCTGGTGAGGGCCTTCTTGGTAGTGGCTCTATGGTGATGAGACGCAGGGTGTCACATGGCAAATGGCTAAGCAAGAGAGAACTAACCTGCTCATTTGCTCTCCTATTAAAGCCATCATAACCCCACCCATGACCACCCTTTAAACCATCAATAGATTAATTCATTCACAAGGATATGGTCCTTACAATCTAATGACCTTTTAAAAGCTCCAACTTTCAAATTCATAATTGAATTCCCCACCCTCTTAACACTCTTACAATGGGGGTCGTGTTACCAATACATGAACTTTGGTGGACACAATTCACCCGTAGCACCCTGTGACCTGTTTTGACTGATAGAATGTGGCACAAGTGACACTGTCTAACTTCCAAGGCTGGGTCTTAAGAGACCTGCAGCTTCTCTTTTGACTCCTTCAGCACTCTGTTGGAACCTGGATGCCATACCATGAGGAAGCTCAAGCAGCCACATGGAGAGCCAAGAGTTACATGGCTCTCTCATCAGCCAGCACCAACTCACTTTGGATCTTCTAGCCATCCCAGCACCCCAGCGGACACCACATGAAATAGAATGACAGTGTGGTCAACCCACATATCATGAGAAAATAATAAATTAATGTGTTTTAAGCAACTAAGTTTTGAGATTGGTTGTTTCACAGCAATAGATAACTGACAGACTCCCTTTCTGAGGGCTCAGGGACTACAGCCTTTGTTTGAGCTTTGCTGCTCTTTTCCCTCCCACCTGGTGAGTCACGTCATGATTACTGAAGGCTTCATGCCTTGCTTTGGGGAGTCTCCCAGAAATTTCAGTTTTTGAAACAATAAATAATTGTTCCTCACTCATATAGAGTATATCTGCCTATCTCCTAGTATAACCAAATGCCTTAGGAAGTTGAGGGTGGTGGTCATGTGAACATTTGAAAATGTTGCTAAGAAAGAGAACTTGAACTCTGGAACCAAAAATTCATAGTTAAATGGCTGAATGCCTCTCCTTTGACAGCACTACTCCCAGCCTTTCTTAGTGAACTTGAATGGCTTGGCTGGGATGCTGGCCAGTGTTAAGAAAGAAGAACATTCTCTCCCAAGGCCAGAGTAGAGGATTCTTATTGGAGATAGCCCATGAAACCAACAAGAAAATGAGGGAACATCTAGGATTCCAATTCCAATTATAGGGTCAGAGGAAGAATTTGAGCCAGCGGCCTCAGAGCTGAGTAATCAGACCCAAGTAGATTCAAAGTTAATGTCAATGCTATAGCAAATGGCTGATTCCTTAAATTTTATGAATGGTGGGCTCATGATGTAGGAATGGGCCAAGTCTGCTAATGGCCCAAGGCTGGGACATATGAGTAGAAACTGTTCCAGGAGCACTCCTCATGTCTTTATTTCCAGGGGTCTCTTGAGTTTTCCTTAGAGGTGGTATTTTTCATTGTGTTGAATTTCTTCCTGTATTTCTTTCTTCATCTTGCTTTGAATGGTTTGACATATCATAAGAGTCAGCATGTGCCAAGCATAGATGTGTGCTCACACTTCCTGTAACCACACCTGTCATATGCTGGATGTGTTTCGGGCTTTTCCCAGCTGTTATAGACACATGGTGGCAGAGCTCCAGCCAGAACCAGTCGTGGACCCTCCCTTGACAAGTTCACATTTCCTCTTTTTCTGGGACAACTTTTTTCCTGTTTTTTGGTGGCTGGCCAGTACAGGGATTGAACCCTGGACCTTGGTGTTACCAGCACCACACTCTACCCAATTGAGCTAACCAGCCAGCCGTCTGGGGCAACTTTGACCAGAACACAGTGGTTTCCTGGGAAAAGTTTCACAACCTGCTGTCCACAAAGAAGAAAAAAAAAAGGCCATGATTTGTATTGTTTGACAATTTCCATAGTTTCACAACCTGCTGTCCACAAAGAAGAAAAAAAAAAAGGCCATGATTTGTATTGTTTGACAATTTCCATAGTTTCCCAACCTGCTTTCCCCAAAGAAAAAAAAAAAACAGGCCATGATTTGTATTGTTTGACAATTTCCATAGATAAATGCACCCATTTTGGCCAATTTCTTTCTTTCTTTCTTTTTGGTGGCTCGCCAGTATGGGGATTTGAACCCTTGAACTTGGTGTTATCAACACAGCACTCAGTTAACCAACTGAGCCAACTGGCCAGCCCCACCATGGTCAACTTCAGCTTACCAACTGGATGGCATCTGGCTTGCAAATTTCTTAAATGTTTTAAAGTCATCTCTTGCAAGCTTGTATGAGCTGGACCCAGCACCTCACCACTAAGACAGGAGGTATTTTGGAATCTCCCATTCTACCGGATTCTCAAGTTATTCCTGCTGTTTATGACTTTGTTTCTGAACCACTAGGGGTATGCCCAGGTTACCCCCGTGAATGTCTTCCTCCATTCCTCCCACCCCCATCCAAGGTCACTCTGGAATTTCTGGAATCATCCATTACCTAATTCATATCAGTTGAAAGACTACATTGGGATACCCTGCATAGACTCCCTCCAATGTCCATCTCCATGCCTATCCATTGATTTCTAGATGGGCCCACCATCACCCCCTACCCTTCTGCTTTGAGAAGGTGCCTCTTCTTCTACTTGAGACTGACTCCTCCACCTTCCTTCTAGATTCTATCTCCTCTCTTTTTTACAGGGTCCCTCCTGAATCACCTATCCTCTCCCTCCTGAATATTCAAAATTTCCCTCTCAGTTGACTCTTTTCCACATGTATTCATATCTTAAACTGTTTTCCTTCTTTATACACACACACACGCACACACGCACACACACACGCACACGCACACCCTTTGTCAGTATTGGATCTCATTCTAGCTACTATTCCATACTCCATCCTCCCTCTGGAGTACATCCTCATTAAAAAGTAGTCCCTGCTTGCTGTTTTCACTTCCTAATCCCTATCTGCTTCTCAAGCCCAGCAATCTGGGCTACCTTTGCAAAACCTGGAAACTTCTTAGATATTGCAATGAACCACCAGGTCAGTCCTCTGTTGGAGCAGGCAGAGCCCCTTGTGCACAATTCTTCCCAACTCTGTGCTCAGTGATGTCACATTGATAGCTAGAAAAACACCATGGTGGGAGCATTTATATCATGCACATCAGCAAATGCTACACACCAGGGCTTTTCCTCCAGGCAGACAGTTAAACTTTTACTAGCGCGCTGCTAAACCTGGTGGCCTCAGTTGCTAGGCAATGACTGACCTCCCAAACATTTCTCTAGTTTTCAGATTTTTCTTCCATTTGCCACTTAATAAAGTCTGATCCATTCTCCTGATTTGTGTGAACTTTCCCACTCCTGCTTCATCCAGGTCAGGGTTGCTCTAACCCTATCATAACCTTCCTTGTATGTGAACTACTACAACTAGGTAAAATTTACAACTGAATTTGATGGTAAACATAGTCAGGAATGTATATTCATGAGACATCGATGTATGAGGCACTAAAAGTGATAAGTTCACTAAAATTAAGTATGACTTTCATTTAAATATTGCAATATTGGATCCCTGTACTGGCCAGCTGCAAAAACAAACACACACACAAAAAAAAAAAGGAAAGAAAAGAAAACAAGTATTTCAACATATTTGTGGCAATAATTTACTAGACACATTTCCAAATACTTTTGAGGCTCTATGTTTCGTTTGCATTTAACTTTGCCAATATCAGTTGCGAGTGGAGAACTTAGCCTATCAAAATGAACAAAAAGCTACTAAAGTTCATAATGCCACCAGAAAGACTCAAATCAAGAGAACATTTCCACAGAAAACAAGACTTTGGAACAAATAAGCGTTGAAATTGTCATAGTGGCTTAAAACACAAAAAACCATTTTATTATCTCACATGATCTGTGGGTTGACTAGGCTCAGCCAGACAATTGTTCTGCTCATTATGTCACCTAAGATTGTATAATCTTCCCTGAAATGACTCAGATGGATTACTTGCATGGCTAATAGTTGGTGCTGGCTGATGGCTGAAAGCTCATCTGGAGCTGTAAACCAGAGAGCCTTGGTTCTCCTCCCTGTGGTCTCTTCATGTGGGTTGGGCATCTTACAGAAAAACAGCTGGATACCAAGATAGAGTATTCCAAGAACAAACATTCTAAGAGGAAGAAAGAAGAAGCTGCCAGTCCTAGGCTTGGAATTCCCAGAATACCACTTCTACTGCATTCTACTGGTCAAATAGGAGGCAGGGGAAAGTAGAATTAGACTGTTCTAAAGTCCTGGCATTGTCCTGGGAACTGAAAAAAATACAAGTGCATAGTTGGCTCTAATAATTCAATGATGTGCATTGTAATTTCAAGGGTAACAACTATAGGATAATAAAAGTATATGTAACTAACGTGTTAACAGAGGAGAAATAGAATAATTAAAATACTCAATCCAAATGAAGGCAAGAAAGGAGAAAAATAAAATAAATGACTAAATATAGAGTCAGATGGTAGATTAAACCTCACATATAAGAATAAATTCTGAAGGGATGCACGGACGAAGGAAGCACGCGAGACCCGAGCTAACAGTTTGCCAGAGAAGTTCCGCTTTATTCAAGGACTGCCCGTACATTTATAGGGTGCTGTGCTCCAGGGCGGGAGAGAGAGTGGACGGGGCAGTAACTGATTGGACGGGGGTGGGCAGGAGGTGAGCCTTGACCTGTGACTGGCTGAGGTTTGGTGTGGGTGGGCTTGGGTGTTGGCGCCAGCGGGCTTGTTTACTGCGGAGAAGAACCAGGAAGGGCGCCATATTGCCAGGGTGTGTCCCTGTTCAGGCGCCCATGGGGTCCCTACATTCCTCCCTTTTTCCTCTATTGTGGGGAGTGGGTTGCCATGATCTTCGAGCTACTTCCTGCTGGACGGGGGCGTAGTAGGGGAAGAGGAATTGGGGGAAGATTGGGGATTTTGTAACAGGACCCAAAAGAGGGTAGAGAATAAGATAATTTCGAAGGGGGAGAACTCTAGAAAGGTTCCCTGAAGCCACAGGTTGGTGATTTGTTGAGTCCAGTGTGTGTAGGAGGCTGTAGGGGAGAGCATCCAGGCATCTGCGGCCAAAGCTTCCAGGAACAAGGACCATCAATGAAGCAGGTCCATTTTAACAGCGGGTTAGCTGATCTGGTGAAGAGCGGGCAGGATCCTCGGTGGCCAGGAGCTGGTAGTAATTAACAAGGTTCTGGAGAATGTCGGTATCGAGTGTGCCCTCAGGGGGCCACTTATTTTGGTTATCTAGGGGATAATAAGGCCAATCTTGTGTCCAAAATTTAGTGAGGAGTTTGGGTTTGATGTCAGGCTTGAGGCATAGGGTGGTAACGTTGTTTAAGAGACATTGTAAGGGTGAATCACCCTGGAGGGAGGAGGTGGAAGCTCCCATTCCGAGAGGATTAGAGAGAGAGAGAGAGAGAAGGTTTAAAAGGAGGATAGAATAAGCCCTCCGGCCGGATGAGAAGGACAGAACTCAGAGGGCGTCCCCAATGAGTCGTGCCGTTCCCAGGAGGTGGGTTCAAGGATGAACCCAGGAGGGAAGGGGGTGTAGGTCATCACCTAGACTCTCGCTTCCCAGAGGCAACACCTGCCGGAAGCCGAAGGGACCTAGCGCTCTAGGGTTTACTGGACGGCGGGGGTCCTGGACCTGGTAGGAGGAAGGTTAGATGGGTTCAAGGATGAACCCAGGAAGGAGGAAGGTTAAAAGGAGTGAGAGAAAGAGAGAGGGAGGAATGGGAGGTTCAGCCTCCAGGGCCGGGAACGTGTCAATGCTGGGGCTGGGGGAATGTGATTAGGGTGAAGGTTTAAATAACCTACAAGCCTGACAAAAGGAAAAGGGGGCTTACCTAACGGACGAGCCAGTGGTGGGTGAAGGAAGCCAGAGCCGGAGAAAATGGATGGGGGCGGACCGTCAATCCCGGGGGGTCGCGGAGGAGTCTGAGGAGGTCCGAGGAAGGAGTCCCCTGTCGCAGGGTGAACTCCCTCCCGGGTTTCGGCACCATAATGAAGGGACGCACGGACGAAGGAAGCACGCGAGACCCGGGCTAACAGTTCACCAGAGAAGTTCCGCTTTATTCAAGGACTGCGCGT
>NW_007727375.1:51006-56148 GCF_000696425.1 Galeopterus variegatus | reverse complement strand
AAAAATAAATAAAATTCACACAGAATATTTATTAAACTGACCACAAACTGGGCCATAAAGTTTATCCTGACAGCTTTCACAGGACTGAAAACCTACAGAGTATGTTCTCTGCACACGGTAGATTTAAGCGAGAAATCAATAACCAAATGAAAACTAGGAAAATCCAGTTCTTTTTTTTTTTTTAAGATGACCGGTAAGGGAATCTTATCCCTTGATTTGGTGTTGTCAGCACCACGCTCTCCCAAGTGAGCTAACTGGCCATCCCTATATAGGGATCCAAACCCATGGCCTTGGTGTTATCAGCACCACACTCTCCCAAGTGAGCCACGGGCCGGCCCTGGAAAATCCAGTTCTAAGTATCCCATGTATCAAAGAAGAAATTATAGTGGAAATTATGAAAATATTTTATCTGAAAATAATAAAAATGAAAAAGATCCAACAATATGAGTATTATCTACCAGAGATATATTTAAAACAAATGAATAAGAGAAACAGACATGCACATTTTAAGGATTAGGGTAAAGATATACTGTACAGATATAAAACCAGACAAAGCCAGAGTATTGATTTTAACAAAATTAACAAAAATAGAACTTAAGGCAAAAAAATTAAAAGCAACAAAGAAGTATGTTATATATTGACAAAAGGAACGGGAGAACAGTAAGATATAACCATCATAAATATAAATACCCTCACAATATAGCTTCAAAGCATATCAAACAATAACTGCCAGAACTTCAGGGAAAAATACATCATTCAACGTAGTAATTGGGGATCCTAATGCAAAAAAGGCATTTTAGAAAGCAGGCAAAAATCAAGCAGAGATATAATAGAGCTCACCCATAGAATTAATAGTTCAATGAATATAATTTTATAACGAACATGTAGAAACACATTTTTTTCTTTTTTAAGTTCAGTAAAGTATTTCATAGTGTGAGGTAATTGGGGTTGGTTTGGTCAGGCCCCCTCACCTCACATCCGGCTGAGTATGATTCAGCACATCCCTTGTGAATAAGCTGCGTGGGAGTAGAGCTAATGAGCACGGGTGCCGTTGTACCCTTTGGCTCCTTTCAGCTTGTGTGTACTCTCTGGTATGGAAGGCAGCAGCTCTGAACCGCTGGTCAGCAGAGCTCGTGTCTAAAAATAAAGCATGTCCACTTTGTCAGTGTCTGCTCGGCTTTTCTTTCAACTGCCTGACTCAGGACCTGCACAGGATGAGGCAGAGGGGTCTGTGATTCAGCCCGACACATAGGAACACATTATTTTTAGCAGCTTAATTGAAATATGATTCACATACCATAAAGTCCACTCATTTATTTTTTTATTTTTATTTTTTTGTCTTTTTTTTGTGTGTGTGTGACCGGGAAGGGGATTGCAACCCTTGGCTTGGTGTCAACCGCACTGCGCTCAGCCAGTGAGCACCCCGGCCATTCCTATATAGGATCCGAACCCACGGCGGGAGCGCCGCTGCACTCCTAGCGTTGCACTCTCCCAAGTGCGCCACGGGGCTGGCCCAAAGTCCACTCATTTAAAGTGTACAGTTCAAATGGCTTTTGGTATAGCACAGAGCTGTATATTTGTTACCATAGTCAACTTTAGAACATTTTCATCACCCCGTGAAAAAATCCCGTTACAGTCCTAGGCAGCTACTAATCTACTTTCTGTCTCTATAGATTTGCCTATTCTCAGCATTTTGTTTTATTTTTTTGGCAGCTGGCCAGTACAGAAATCAAACCCTGGGCCTTGGCTGGCCATTTTATATAAATGAAATCATACAATATGTGGTCCTCTGTGGTCCTTTCACTCAGCATAAAGTTTTAAAGATTCATCATGTTGTAGCATGGAACAGTACTTCATTTTCTTTTATTGCTAAATAATATTCCATTGTATGGATACACCACATTTTATTTATTCATTCTTCAGTTGGTGGACTTTGGGTTTCCACCTTTTGTCTATTATGATTAATGCTGTTATGAGAATTTGTGTACAAGTTTTCCTGTGTATATAGAACTTCATTTCTGTTGAGTATAAACCAGGGAGTAGAATTTCTAGGTTATATGGTAACTCTATGTTTAATTGTTTGAACTACCATGCTTTTCACAAAGTGACTGCCATATTTTACATTCCCATCAGCAGTGTATGAGGGTTTAATTTCTCCACACTCTAGCCAACTCTGGTTATTGTCTGTCTTTTAAGATAGCCATCCTAGTGGGTGTGAGACAATAGCATATATTTTTTTTAATAGATGTAGAATATTAAAAATAAACTATGCATTGGTCTGTAAAGGAAAGCTCAATAAATTTCCGAGTTTCAATATAAATCAATATTCTTCAACCTTAAAGCCAAAAAGTTGAAATTAATAATTTCTAAGTAACACTTGAGTTAAAGTAGAAACTATAAAAAATCAAGCAATATTTAAAACAGAATGATAATAAAAACCATTTCATTTCAACATTTGTGGGATACCATTAAAGAAGCAGATAATGACAATTGTTTAGTTTTAAACATTTATTAGGAAGCAAAAATGGGTAAATATTCAACTCAAGAGGCAAACTCAAAGTAACAGAAAAAAGAAAATCAAAGATGAGGTCAACTCAGAAATCAATCAACAGAAAAACAAAAAGAAAAGAGATGATTATTTAAATATTTGTTTTTTTTAAAAAACAATTGAAAAAATGTCTGATCAAGAAAATGAGTTAAGGTTCAAATAAACAAAAAAGGAGAATAACTACAGGCCCAATGGAAATTATATATATGCAAAATATTATTAATAACTAAAAGTTGATACATTTGGAAATTTAGAGGACATGGTGTCTTGGTTTTTGTTCCTCTCAAAGACCCTGAGACAAAGATTAAATTGTAAGTGGTTTATTTAAGATGTGATCTTAAGCAATATCCACTGGAGAATGGGGAAGTGGGACAAGGAAGGAAGCTATTATAGTGTGTTATCAAGCTAGTTACCGACGTGGCTTAGTCCTAGTGGGGAACTCTTAAGAGACAATGTAGAACGCATCTCAAAATTAGCCCACCCAAGGGATGAGGAGCTGAGATTTTTATTCCTAGTTCCCCATCTGTCTTTGTTTGGGGACTGTTTCCAGGGGCACTTGCTCTGCCGCACCTCTGACTTGCCCTGTCCGTGGTCCATGTATGCTCCAGAAGCCATCAAAAAATCTCCCTGGCAGGGAGTTGCAAGTGTATACAGGAAACAGCCTTTGGAGTGTAAATGTAAATGCCAAGGTATTACTGGTGAAACACAGACGGCTCCTATTCCAGTTAACACTTTATTCTCCTTTATCTACTTGACACCAATTCTTCAAGGTAGTGGTTGGTCACAATTCCTTAAAAAAAAAAAAGCCGATTTAAAACAAGATTACCAAGACAGGCTTCACTCCCTGCTGTTGCAATTGGTCCAATTGGTCCTGAAATTTGTATTGCAATTGACATTTGTGATCTCCCTCTTTTTCCATCCAGTCCCTCAACCTTCAGCCTGTTCTACTGCTGATCTGAATTGATTGCTGGGCAGGGTAACATTTATTTCCGAGAAGTCTGAGCCCTGGTTACCATGCTCTTTTTTTTTTTTTTTTGTACTACAATTGCCCATTCTTGATTACGACTAGGCATAGAAGCCTCAAGGGGTAATCCGGTGAATCTCTTGAGTTCCAGACATACTCCTCCCTGCTCCCAACATATGTCAGCAATTGTATCTCCTTCGGACAAGCAGTGTCTATTATCCCTGCGAATGGAGTAACACCTTTCTTTGCCTGTAGTCTATTGGCATAGGAGCCCAAAAGGACCAGATAGCAGCCATAACTTTAGGTTAGGTGGAGTCCTTACTGTGTACCCTGGTAGAAGCGTCTCCTCCCCCATCCCCAGAATTGGGACCTATGGTCCAGCAGAGTTTAAAACTGCTGGGACAGTAAGCACAAATTCCCCAAGCAGGTCACTGGAAGTAATGAAAGAGGAGCCACTTCGACTTCTACCCCTTCGTTTTCAGACTCATGCATTTTTCAAAAATCGAGGTAAAATTCACATAAAATTAACTATTTTAAAGTGTACAATTCAGTGGTATTTAGTACATTCACAATCTTGTGCAATCATCACCTCTATTTAGTTCCAAGACATTTTCATCACCCCAAAAGGAAACCCTGCACTATTAAGTAGCCACTCCCCATTGTTTCCTCCTCTGGCAACCCCTAATCTGCTTTCTGTCTCTATGGATTTACCTATTCTGGATGTTTCATATAAATGCAGTCATGTAATATGTGATCTTTTGTGTTGGGCTTCCTTCACTTAGCATGTTTTTGAGGTCCATCCATACAGTAACGTGTGTCAGTACTTCATTCCTTTTTTTTTTTGTGGCTGGCTGGTATGGGGATCTGAACCCTTGACCTTGGTGCCCGTTGTTATCAGTACCATGCTCTAACCAAGTGAGCTAACAGGCAAGCCCTTCATTCCTTTTTATGGCTGAATAATATTCCATTGTATGTATGCACCACCTTTGTTTATCCACTCTTCCACTCATGGACATCTGGGTTGTTTCACCCTTTGCTACTGTAAATATTCCTACGGATATTTGTGTGCAAGTATTTGTTTTAAGTACCTGTTTTCAATTCTGGGGATATACCTAGGAGTAGAATTGCTGGCTCATGTAGTAATTCTTTTTTTTATTAAAAAAATTTTTAATTAAAAATTATTATTATTAGCATATTCATTCTTACAGATCATGGTATTTCTTTATGCCCTTTGCCTGACCTATCACTTCCCAAACCTCCTCTCTCCCTCCCCACCATCTCTAGTATCCTTAGGTTTGTTCTCTCCTTCTGAAAGTTCAACGTATTTTTGTGGTCTTTTCTTTCTTTCTTTCCTTCATACTTCCCTCCTTCCCTTCTTTCTTCCCTCCCTCCCTTCCTTTCTTCCTAGCAGCCAATTATATTTGAGAACATATGGTATTTCTGCTTCTTTGTCTGGCTTATTTCACTTAACATAATTTTCTCCAGACTCATCCATGTTGCTGCAAATGGCAGAATTTCATTCTTTTTTATGGCTGAGTAGTATTCTGAGTGTGTATATATACCACATTAAAAAAAAAATTGTATGTTGTTCAATACTTTCCAAAGCCCTTTCACAATCTAATAGCATTTA
>NW_007727375.1:48331-49587 GCF_000696425.1 Galeopterus variegatus | reverse complement strand
TATTTTGATACTGTATCCTGCAACTTTGCTGAACTTATTAGCTGTAACAGCTTTTTGTGAATTCATATTAGGCTTTTCTATGTTAGGATCAGGTCGTTTTTGAATAAAGATAATTTTACTTCTTCCTTTCTGATGTGTGTGCCTTTTATTTCTTTTGCTTGCCTAATTGCTCTGGAGACTCATGCATTTTGCTAACAGTAACAGATTCATACAATAGACATGCTTTCACTGTATATATTATACATTTAAAAACAGCTCCTCAATCCCACAGGGTGTCACCTTCAAGCTGTTTACTTAGTTATACCCTTAAGAGGCCATTCCAACATTTTACCAGGCCACCCCCTTCCAGGTTATGTGATATATGTAGGACCAGTGGATTCCAGGGTCATATGTCCATTGTTGCTCTCCTTTGACCCTTGGTCTGAGGCAGTGTATGTGGGATCTCATGATGTTGTATCAGATTTTCTGTGAGCCCTTCAATAGTGACGCAGGCTGAGGCACTGATGGAAGGAAAAGCAAACCCATATTTTGAATACCTATCAATCCCAGTAAGGATAAGATAGTCATACAAGTAGCTTGTTGATTTTTTCAAGAGATGGTATCATATTGAGGGTAGAGCACTGGTGTATGCTGTTGATAGATTGCATATTCAGCAGCAGCTTAGTTAGATTGGTGAGATGGACCCCATGCTTTTGGCACAGACATAGCTCTCATTCCTGCTGCTACTCCATTCATGGGCCCATTATTCAAGCACTGCTGTGGCTGAGCACAGAGCCTGCT
Organism: Galeopterus variegatus; assembly: GCF_000696425.1. Taxonomy (NCBI): domain Eukaryota; kingdom Metazoa; phylum Chordata; class Mammalia; order Dermoptera; family Cynocephalidae; genus Galeopterus; species Galeopterus variegatus. The sequence goes on along the minus strand of NW_007727375.1, from coordinate 48,807 downwards.
GACACCCACTGACAAGTTGTCCTATCCAGATGGGTATTTAGTGTCTCCCCTGTGATGGATATTCTCTGGTAGGTGTTAGTGAGTGTGAAGTTCAATTCTAGGTGTTTTTGATGAGATTAAAGAATGCTGAGAAACCTGGTAGAGCTATCTTTGTAGGTGTGTCCATGAGGGTGTTTCCAGAAGAGATTAGTATGAGAACCTGAGTGGACTGGGTGGGAAAGATCTGCTCTCAATGTGGGCAGGAACCAGCCAATTCACTGGGGGTCTTGAGAGAACAAAAAATGTAGCAAAAATGGCAAAGCTCTCTGTTCTGCTGGAGCTGGGATACACTCTTCTCTCCTGTCATAGGATCAGAGCTTGGGACCCTTTAGCTTTTGGGTTCCAGGACTTACACCAAGAACACCACTGGCTTCCCTGGTTTTGAGGCCTTTGGACTTGGACTGAGCCACGATACCAGCATCCAGTTGCAGAAGGCC
>NW_007727375.1:46414-47459 GCF_000696425.1 Galeopterus variegatus | reverse complement strand
TGGTTTTGAGGCCTTTGGACTTGGACTGAGCCACGATACCAGCATCCAGTTGCAGAAGGCCTGTCGTGGGACTTCTCTTCATAATTGCGTGAGCTAATTCCCCTAATAAATCCCCTCTCATATATTTATAACATACACTATTGATTCTGTCTCTCTGGAGAGTCCTGACTAATACAGTGAGGTACAAAGATTTGCCCACACAAATAGTACATCCACTTTCTTCTCCCAGGGACTTCAATGTCTCTAACTTTCCAATCTTACTTCTTTCAGGCTCCTACTTAACCAGACAAACCATTTGCCATTTCCCAGGAGTCCATGTATATCCTTACCTTGTTCACTTCTTTTTCCACACCAAGTCACCCACCAAACACACTGCTTAAAATGTGGCTTTCTAGAGGAGGTCCCTTCTGTACTTTAATCCAGGGCCAGCCCTAAACAACACAGCAGTGTGCCCTCAGTCCTTTTTCAGATTGCACCAATATACTGAGCCAACATACCTGTGAACTAGGCTTAGGGGTTTTCCCCTCCATAGGCTGGTTGTACAGAATCCCTCAACAAAGCTATAGACATGAGTTGGAGAGGCATTGTTTCAATGAAGGTAGGTGATGTGGGGGTCCAGGTTCCCTATTTATGTAACTCATTTTTGCTCTCTGGACCTACTCAGAGGCTTTATCTAGAATATGCCACTGGCCAGCTGCCAAAAAAGAAAAAATAGAATATGCCATTTCCATCACATAATAGATTGCTGCTTTGCCTGGTCAGCTTTACATCTTGGTGGGTCTGGTAATGCACAACTCATGATGGGCAGCTTGAGTCCCATGGTCACTTTTGATGCCCCATGGTACAGTGCTTAGTCTCTGCTAGGACCCACAACAATCGACAAAGTAAAGAGTCAGCCTACAGAATGGGAGAAAGTATTTGCAAACCATGCATCTGACAAGGGGTCAATATCCAGAATGAATAAGGAAATTAAACAACTCACCAGCAAAACCCCAAATAGTCTGATTAAAAAATGGGCAAAAGACCTGAACAGACATGTGTCAAA
>NW_007727375.1:38566-45342 GCF_000696425.1 Galeopterus variegatus | reverse complement strand
CAAAGGAAATGAAATCAGTATATCAAAGAGACACCTGCACTCCCATGTTCTTTGCAGCACTATTCACAACAGAGGAGAGAAGGAATCAACCTTATGTTCATCAATGAATTAAAAATGTGGTATATGTATATAATGTAATACTATTCAGTTATAAAAAAGAATAAAATCCTGTCCCTTGCAGCGACATAGATGAAACTGAAATTCATTATGTTAAGTGAAGTAAACCAGGCAAGAACAACAAATACCGCAGGATCTCACTCATATGTGAAATCTGAAAAAAGTGGTTCTCATAGAAGAAGAGGGTAGAATGGTGGTTACCAGAGGCTGGGAAGGGGAGGTTGAGGGAGGTGAAGAGGTTGGTCAATGGTTACAAAGTTACAGTTAGAGAGGAAGAAAAAGTTCTGGTGTTCTAGGGAGGCTATAGATAATAATAGTTATAGTATATTTCAAAATAGCTAGAAAATAGGGTCTTGAATGTTATCACCACAAAGAAATGATAAATACTTAGGTGATGGATATGCTAACTACCCAGAGGGGATCATAATACAATATATACATGTATTGAAACAACACACTATTCCCCATAAACATGTAAAATTTCTCTTAAAACCTCTGTGAGCCATATCCGTCCCCAGCTAAATGGGTCTATATGCTGAAATTTTTCACCAGGGCCTAGAGGTGGGAAAAGATGAAACTAATATTTGTGTAGTACCTATATTTTCCTTTGTGTTTGTGTACTCAATGGGTATGCTTTGTAATACGAATATTTAAGATGCAAGGGCCAGAAAAAGAACTTCAGTTGTCTAAACCTAAATGGAATTGGCTCAGATAACAGAGAATACCAGAAGTAGGATTGACTTCAGTTGAGAGTTGATCCAGAGGCCTGGGATAGCCATAGGTTCTATATCTCTGTGATTCTTTCAGCTTTGTCCTCCTCTGAGCGTTGATTCCTTCCTTAGTCTGGCTCTCCTCAGCAGGGGTCAGACTGGGTACCTTCACACCATGTTGTCCAGCAGAAGAGAGAACACAACTTCTGGTTGCTCCAGAAGCCCTGTGGATTTCACTGCATCTTCTTGAGTTGGGTGATATGTTCATCCTTGAATCTATGGGATATGAGGATTGGCTTAAGTAATTGGATCTCAAACTTTGTACCCCTTCAAGGGATTCTGATTTAATTGGTCTGGGAGCTGGATCCCAGGCACTGGTATTTTAAAATGCTGTCTGAGTGATTCTAATACATAGCCAAAGTTGAGTTGTTTTGGCTTAAGCCAATCAGTGTCTGCTCTTAGAACTAAGAGTGTTACTGTTATCCAAAGAGAAATGTGGGTGTGCAGTTTGATGGGAGAAGGGGAAAATAGATGTTGAGGAAGCAAACATCAAATATGTACTTGTGACAGACATTCTAACTGCTGCAGTTCTCATTCCCCTCCTTTGTCCCTTGCTCCTAGACTTAGCTTTTGTTTTGGGCAGCAAGATGCCAACATTAGGGAATGGATCATGATTGGTCCAAATTGCTACTGAGAATCTGTCTCCCCACTTTCCCAGCCTCCTTTCCAATGAGACAGAGAAACAGAGAGACAGAGAGCTAGTGGAGGAAGAGCTAATTACTCTTTGTCCATGGTAGAGAGTATGTAGTATATCAAATTGTGTCCCTCCCAAACTCACTGAAGCTTGGATTGTGTCCCCCAAGTTTTATGTATTAGAAACTTGGCCCTTACTTTGACTGTTAAGAGGGTGGGAAATCTTATTATGGTAATTAAAAGGTGGAGCCTTGACGGGGTGATTAGATTGTAGGACCATGTCGTAATGAATGGATTACAAATGGTGGTCAGCGGTGTGGTTCTGAGGGTTTTAAAAGAAGAGACAGGAGAGTCTGTCTCTCTCTCTTGCTCTCTCTCTGCTCTCTCTACTTCCACCATCTTGCAATGTGAGACCCCTGGGTCACTGTTGCCACCACCGGATGGACTTTGGACTTCCCAGCCTCAGAAACTAAGCAATAAATTTCACTTTCTTTATAAATCACCCAGTTCTGTGTATTTTGTTATAAGCAACAGAAATGCATGAATACAGAGTACAAAGGGAATTTAAAATTAATATATGAGAAATTGGAAGTATAAGCCTATTAAGTGGAGTTATAGTAGAGGCCACTAGAAAAAGAAAAACAGAAGAAATGTTCAAAAGTAGCTACCTCTGAGGAATAAAACTACAAGAAGAGGATGAGAAATCAAATCTTTAATTTTCATTTTACATCCTTGTATTCTCTTTGAATTTTTATTTCTCTGTAATTGCATTACTTTTATAATAAAAAATAAATTGGTCTCTTAAAAACATTTCTTCAGAATCACGTAAAAATAATTTATTGTACTATTCTCAGGTGTGATATGTGTTGTTTCCAAAATCCTAAGAGGTCTCCCCACTGCTCAGCCTCTTTCTTAAAAGTAGGAGGTATAATGTATAGTAACTTGTCCTTTACTTGGGAGGGGATATCCTGTCATGTCACAGATCAGTGGTCCCCCCAAATTTTCACTAGTGTGGCAGGTCCCGAATATTCATGGCATTTATCTCTTACCCTCAGCATATATTGCCAGGGCACCCAGAGTGCTTGCTACTTTCTGCTCACCGGGTTTGTTTAAGATAACATTTTCAGTACAGGGGACTATCATAATGTTTTATGGAATGTTCAGGCAATCAGGATCCCTGTGGACTATATTGAAGCAGAAAACAGAATTAGTAAAGCCTTGGGGAAAACTGTGAAGGTGCGCTTTTATCCCACCCAAATGAATACAGGTTGCTTTAGATCCCCCTTTCTGATGGAGATAGAGAAGAATGTTTGTCTAATCAATAGCCTTATATTAAGTCCCAATGCCATGTTGATCTGTTCTAGTAAAAATGAGATATTTTTGCTTCCAGTATAGCAAGTCATGGAGATAGAAAAGAATGTTTGCCTAATCAATAGCCTTAAATTAAGTCCCAATGTCATGTTGATCTGTTCTAGTAAAAATATACTTCCAGTATAGCAAGTCATGGAGATAGAAAAGAATGTCTGCCTAATCAATAGCTTTATATTAAGTCCCAAAGCCATGTTGATCTGTTCTAGTAAAAATTTACTTCCAGCAGAGCAAGTGGTAGTGTGGTCCATCTAGTCTTTTAGGGGCCAACTGTTAAACTAAATAGGGAAATGATGGGTACCAGCACCCTTGCATCTGTTATATCTTGGCAAATAGCAGTAATCATTGTTATTTCCACTCGGGGTTCAGTATTGTTTGTGATTTACTGTCTTGGTTGGGGAAGGGGGAGAAGTTCAATAGGATTCTACATGGCCATTCCTACTGTGATGGCTCTTACTCCATAGGTTAGAAAATCAATATGAAGGTGCTGCCAGCTGCCAGGTATATCCAGTTATGTATTTAGATACCAGGGGAGTCCATGGACCCATTGGATCCACTGTGAGGTAAACTTGTGCTTGGAATCCATTTACCACCTGGCCTCTAGTCTCTCTCTATCAGGGATCATAAAGAGTGGCATTTTGTCTCTGTACTGGTCAGCCACCAAAAAAAAAAAAAAAAGAATTGGCATTTTGAGTTGTTTGGTGGTGTAGCCACTCCAGCATTGGGATGAATCACCACTCAAATTTTGTGTGGCTGTCAAAAGTGATAACATGACTCGCACATACCAAGAAGGTATGAAGAGATTAAAAAAACAACAAATGAACGAGAAAAAAAAGTTTTATTGGATAATGGATGAAAATTTAAGGGCCACATTTTTTATAAATTTGGTGTAGTTACCAATGTCTATTAAAAGATGGAATGAAGTTTTAACTTTTTTTTTAAAAAAGATGACCGGTAAGGGGATCTTAACCCTTGACTTGGTGTTGTCAGCACCACACTCTCCCAAGTGAGCCATGGGCCAGCCCTGGAATGAAGTTTTAATTTATATAAGGTCATTAACAAGGGTGAGGCAAGTGAGCACTAACTCTGAGGGACACGCACGTGCAGGGTTGGCCCATGCAGGAACCTGCAGTGAGCACCTCTCTTGCCTTACCCTGGTCCTGGCCATTTTAGACAAAAATCTGCATTTGTTGCTCAGTATTTGGAACTACCTAGTTGAATATTTAAAAAATAAACTGCTATTTTGATGAAACATATATTTTTAATCTACTACATTGTAATCTAATTTACATTTAATATAATGTACCCATTGTAAATGTTCATTGAATTTAACAGTATAACCACCACCACAATCAAGAAACAGAACATCTCCATCACCACAAAAAGTTCCATTGTACTCCTTTGCTATTACCTGCCCCTAGGAAACTGCTGCTCTGCTTTCTGTCATTACGGTTTAGATTTGACTTTTCACAATTTTATAAATGGAGTTGTAAGACCCGTGCACTTTGCACAAATCCCATGCCAGGGGTGGCTCATTTCACAAAGACCACAAGACAAGAGATGCTGCAATAAACATGAGGTTTTATTATCCAGCATGCGCCCGGAAAAGCGGCCCCGAGTTCTTTCACACCAAGGTTTTTATACAGTTTTTTAGACAGTTTTTCATAACAGAAATAACTGCCAATTAACCAAGGCGCCTTAACCGGCTTGCACCCTGATAAGAGATGATACATTTTTCAATCGTTTATCTTCCCTGGTCTAGCCAGGTGTCTCGAAGATAAGGGGGGGGCTAGTTAGTCCTTGAGACTGGCTGGCTCCTGGAATGTGTGTCTAGTTCTGCTTTGACCTCTAAAAGGCTAGTTAGTCCTTGAGACTGGCTGGCCCCTGGAATGTGTGTCTAGTTCTGCTTTGACCTCTAAAAAGCTGCTTCACTTAAAATACCTTTAGATATGTTTTCCTCATTTTTAGTAAGTGCTTACAGGAACAATTTGTGCAGGGTAAGTTAAAGTTAAGTTATACAGGCAACAGTGCAGGTTAAAGCTATATTTTTCTTTATAACAGAGTCATACAGTATTTGTATTTGTTTTAAAATAATAAGATAAGAAAAATATCTAAGGCAGTACTTAAAGAGGTTTTTTTTTTGTTTTTTTTTTTTTTTTTTACTCATACAATGAGGCTTTCTGGGAAGAGCAGGATGGCTCACAAGCTGGTCTGAAAATGGCTTGAGAGAACAAGGAAAGGAGACTAGCCTGGGGTTTTTATGGTGGTTAGGGAATAAAGTCAGGGTGAGGATTCATGGGCAATCACAGGGGCTTGAGTGATTTGAACTTCCCATTGGTGGCAAAGGAGGGAGCACCCAGACTTTCAAATTCCCCAGATGTGGGTCACAAGGGGAAAGGGGAAGGGTGAGATGTAAGCTTTCAGCAGTATATAAGATTAAAAAAAAAATAGTGTTTCCTACTTTCATACCACTCAACACTCAATACACAGCACTTCTGACACCAGGTGTGTGGGGTTTTTTCCCCACACTAGGCAATTCTCTAGCAGACACCAGCTGGGTGTTTTATAATTCAATTCAATTCTGACACTATCTACCTGAAATTAGAGTCAGATCCCACAGGTTACAGGCTCAGTCCCACAACACTGCCCCCACTTCAGACACCAATCACAAGACCCAGGTTGTCACCTATATTTCTGATCAGCTAGTGATAAATCAGGGTTCCCATGACCCCCTCCTTGGCTTTAATTTGCTAGGATCACTCACAGAACCCAGGAAACACTTAACTTACATATACTGGTTTATTTTAAGGATATTGCAAAGGATACAGATGAAGAGATGCAAAGGGTGAGGTGTGGGGGATGGGGTACAGGGCTTCTGTGCCCTCTCTGGGCACGTCACTCTCCTGGTATCTCCGAGTGTTCAATGACTCAGAAGCTCCCTGAACCCTTTTTTTTTTTTTTTTTTTTTTTTTTTTAATGAGGGCTTCATTATGTAGGCATGATTGACTAAATCACTGGCCACTGGTGATCAACTCAAGTGTGAGCCCTTTTCCCCTCCCTGATGGTCAAGGGGTGGGGCTGAAAGTTCCAACCTGCTAATCATGTGTTTGGTTCCCTGGCAAGCAACCCCCATCTTGAGGTTATCCAGGAGCCCAGCAAGAGTCACCTCTTTAGAACAAAAGATATTTCTATCACCCAGGAAATTACAAGGAGTTTAGGAGCTGTGTCAGACATGCCTATCACTCAGGAAATTACAAAGGTCTTAGGATCTCTGTGTCAGGAAACAGAATCAAAGACCAAATATTACAACAAAAGATTCTCCTACAGCCTGTCTGTAAGGGTTTTAGGAGCTCTGTCTCAGGAACTGGGAGCAGGAGCCAAATATATATTTCTTATTATATCACAATATCACAAGCTAACAAACATCATTTGATTTGATGTTTAAATCAAAAAGGGAATCAGACTCTATTATGTCCAGTATCAGTGTCAGTTCAGGGTCTGTATCCAAAAACCTCCAACAGATCTCAATATGCTCTTTTCTCCAGTGTACATTTATACTGGCAAATGGTAGTAGGTCCCTTTGAGGATGAACTGGGAGAATCACTATTAAAGATAATACTTTCTGTGGCATGTCAGGGTCTACTTCAAAAGGACCTGCCTTCCCTTTGATGAGCTGCTTGCTGCAGGTGTCAGGGCTTCATTTCAGAGCTCTAAAGATCTGTGATGAGATCCAGCTGAGATCTGGAAGCTGGGTGAATTTCCATTTTCCATTGGAATGGCTAACGTTGGCTTTCACCTCAACCACTCTTGACCATTTCGTTGTTGTCGTTGTATAATTCAAGCTACCCCTTCACTGGATATCTCTCTATCCACTGGGAACATCATGGT
>NW_007727375.1:37178-38307 GCF_000696425.1 Galeopterus variegatus | reverse complement strand
GTTGTATAATTCAAGCTACCCCTTCACTGGATATCTCTCTATCCACTGGGAACATCATGGTCTGTTACCCACTGCCATGGATTCCTCTGGGTTAGGATGTTCTGATTGCCACTCCAGCCTCACTACCCACATGATCATTATATTTAGCTCACCTCTGATGCTTAAGTGCTACCTACTGGGATCTGATATTATGGAATCCTTTCATTCCCATTTACCCTAGTCATGGGAGAGTGCCCTCATATCACTAACCCCACCCTTATCCATTTTATATTCTGTGCTTCTCCCCTCCCCTGAGGGCTAGCACTCCTGCAGGTCTTTTGATGAATAATCTCTTTCCTCTGGTGGCAGGGACGGTACCTCCCTATTCAAGTCATACTGAGACTTTACCCTAGTTATTATTCAAAAAACAATGAGGGGAGGCAGGGACTGATCTTCAGAAGGGCTTCACCTTGCAAAGAATGAACCTTAGGTGAGCCCTTTGCACAGTATCCAGTGAGATTATGGTGCACTCTCTCTGTGAAATTTGTATCTCTTATTCATTATATTAAACCTGGTCTCACTTTCTACTGTGACTCTGCTCTTGAATTCTTTCCTGTGGCAGATTCAAGAACCTGGTAAGAGGATGGGGTGGATTGAGGCCGACTACCAGGCCTCCTGGGCCCTACCTCTGACATCATCATCATATGCACCCTGAGGTCTGTTTCTTTTGGCCCCTTCACCTGCCATCCATTAGATCCTTCTCTTACTGTCACCTCCAGCGATCCTACTGTATTTAATCTGAATCTTGTGCTCAGCAGTTCCCTATAAGAGTGAGGCTCTCTTCTTCTGGAAGGAAATCTTTTCTGAGATTTATGAGCTTTAAAAAAAAATTAATATTCTTCCACCTCCCTTGATTTCTCTGTGCCCCCTTCAAGGTCCCCTGTGCTGCTTATGTTCCCCTCTCCTCTTCCCTAACTCCTAATCCTGCTGGTCTTCTCAGGCACATGCACAGCAACTGCCCATCAGGGTGAGGTCTTCTTCAGGGAATATGTTTGCATGGTTCCCATAAGGGATGCATCTGCTCTGTCCCCTTTCTTTCTAATGTGTACTGTGTGTGTCTGTCTTTTTTTTATTTTATTTTATTATTATT
>NW_007727375.1:36502-37128 GCF_000696425.1 Galeopterus variegatus | reverse complement strand
CCCGAGTGAGCCACCGGGCCGGCCTGTCTTTTTTTTTTTTTAATTTAATACTTTATTTTTTTAAGAACAGCTTTAGATTCATAGCAAAATTGAGTGAAAGGCACAGAGACTTCTCATGTATTCCCTGCCTACACAAATTGCCTCCCCCATTATCAACATCCCTCACCAAAGTGCTACATTTGTTACAATTAATGAACCTACATTGACACATCATTACTCTCAAAAGTCCACAGTTTGCATTAGGGTTCACTCTTGGTGCTGTACATTTTGATGGTTTGGACAAATGTATAATGACGTGTGCTTACCGTGTACAGAGTAATTTCACTGACCTAAAAATCCTCTGTGCTCTGTCTAGTCACACCTCCCACCACCACCCCCAGGCCCTGGCAACTACTGATTTCCTTACTGTTCCTACAGTTTTGCCTTTGTCAGTATGTCATATAGTTGGAATTATACAGTTTGTAACATTTTCAGATGTGCTTCTTTTATTTTTATTTATTTATTTTTTTTAAATTTTATTTTGTCGATATACAATGAGGTAGATTATTGTGGCCTATTAACGAAACCCCCTCCCTCCTCCCTCTCCCCCTTCCCACCCAACAGTGTCCTTTCTGTTTGCTTGTTGT
>NW_007727375.1:32011-35502 GCF_000696425.1 Galeopterus variegatus | reverse complement strand
AATGTCTGGATAGTTCTTTCCATTTCTGAGAAAAATGTCATTGGAATTTTGATGGGGATTGCATTGAATTTGTATATCACTTTGGGTAGTATGGACATTTTCACTATGTTGATTCTTCCCAGATGTGCTTCTTTTAATTAGTAATATGCATTTAAGGTTCCTCCTTGTCTTCTTATGGCTTGATAGCTCATTTCTTTTTAGCACTGAGTAATATCTCATTGTCTGGATGTATCACAGTTTATTTATCCATTCACCTACTTAGGACATCCCAGTTGCTTCCAAGTTTTGGCAATTATGAATAAAGCTGCTATAAACATCTGTGTGCAGGTTTTTGTGTGGACATAAGTTTTCCATTCATTTGGGTAAATAAATACCAAGGAGCATGCTTGCTGAATCATATGGTAAGAGTATACTCAGTTTTGTAAGAAACCATCAAACTGTATTCCAAAGTGGCAGTACCATTTTGCCTTCCCACCAGCAATGAATGAGAGTTCCTATTGCTCCACATCTTTGCCAGCATTTGGTGTTGCCAGGGTTCTACATTTTTTGCAGTAAAGGTATGTAGTGGTATCTCATAGTTTTAAGTTGCATTTTCCTAAAGACATACAATATGGAGCATCTTTTCACATGCTTTTTTGCCATCTGCGTGTCTTCTCTGGAGAGATGCCTATTAAGCCTTTAGGCCCATTTTTAAATCAGGTAGTTTGTTTTCTTATTGTTGAGTGTCAAGTGTTCTTTGTATATTTTGGATGACAGTTCTTTATCAGACATGTCTTTTGCAAATGTTTTCTTCCTGTCTGTGCCTTGTCTTTTCATTCTCTTGACAGTGTCTTTCACAGAGCAAAAAAATTAAATTTTAATAAACTCCAGTTTATCAATTCTTTCTTTCATGAGTCCTCACTTTGATTTGTATCTAAAATGCCATCGCCAAGGTCATCTAGATTTTCTCCTATGTTATCTTCTAGGAGTTTTATAGTTTTGAGTTTTACAGTTAGGTCTATAATCCATTTTGAATAATTTTTGTGAAGGGTGTAAGGTCTGTGTCTAGACTCTTTTTTTGCTCATTTTTTGATATCCATTCAATTGTTCTAGCATCATTTGCTAACACAACTATCTTTGCTCCGTTGTTTTGACTTTTCTCCTTTGTCAGAGATCAGGTGACTGTATTTATGTGGGTTTATTTCTGGGAACTCTATTCTGTTCCATTGACCAATGAGTATTAATCTATTCTTTCACTTGTATCTCACTGTTTTTTTGTTTTTTGGTGGCTGGCATGTACAAGGGCCCAAACCCTTGACCTTAATGTCATAACACTGAGCTCTAACCACCTGAGCTGACCAGACAGCCCTCTCTCTCTTGATTACTGTAGCTTTATAGTAAGCCTTGAAGTACTGTGGTACTTCTTCTATTTCTCTGTGCAATTCTATCACTTTTTGCCTCATGCATTTTGACACTGTTTTTGGAGCATACATGTTAAGGATTATTATGTGTTCTTGGAAAATCGACACTTTTATCATTTATGTAATGCTCCTCTTAATCCCTGATAGCTTTCCTTGCTTGGAAGTATGCTCTGATTAGTGTTAGCATGGTATATCTTTCTCCATCTCTTCATTTTAAACTACATGTATTTTTGTATTTCAAGTGGGTTGCTTGAAGACAATTTATGGTTGGGTCTTATTTTCTCATCTATTCTAATAATCTGTCTTTTAATTGATGTAAGACTATTGACATTCAAAGTGATAATTGATACAGTTGGATTAATATCTATCATATTTGTTACTCTTTTCTACTTGTTGCCCTTATTATTTGTCTCTATTTTTATCTTTTACTCTTTTTCTGTCTTTTATGGTTTTAACTGAGCATTTTAGATGATTCTATTTTCTTTCCTTTCTTAGCATATCATTTTTTTTTTCCTTTTTAGTGGTTGTCCTAGAGTTGACAATATACGTTTACAACGAATCCAAGTCTGTTTTCAAGGAATACTATAGCACTTCACAGGTATTGGGAGTACCGTATAATAACAAAATAATCCTAATTCCTCCTCCCATCCCTTGTATCATTGTGGTCATTCATTTCATTTATATATAACCATACATAAGCGTGTGTGTATAAAATTGTGGGGTTTTTTGCCTTTTAACATGCCTTGTAATTTTTTTCTGATATAATATAGTGGTGTATTAATCCATTTCTGTTGCTTATAACAAAATAAATGGAACTGGGTAATTTGCAAGAAAATGAAATTGATTGCTTACAGTTTCAGAGGCTGGGAAGTCCAAAGTCCAGGGAATACATCTGGTGAGGGTGTTCTTTGTGGAGGCTTTACAGCAATGCAGGGGTCTCACATGGCAGAAAATGGTGGAGTAGAGAGAGAGAGAGACTCTCACATGCTCTCCTTAAAACCCTCAGAACCATGTGCACGAATTAGGGCATGGCCATTACAATCTAGTCACCTCCCCAATGCTCCCCCTTTTGATCATCACAATAGGATTTCCCACTCTCTCAACACTGTCACAGTGGGGGCCAACTTTCCAATACCTGGACTTTGGGAGACACAATTTAAGCTTCAATGAGTTTTGGGGCAACATTCAATCCATAGCAACTGGGTAAAAGGAACTGCTGTAAATAGGCCTTTAGTAATGTGATGGTAAGGTGTGGGGGAGGGGAAGCATTTTATAGCCACATGATTAGGTCTCAGACTGTTAGTCTCCCTTTACCTTTGGACTGTGAACTTCATAAGCGCTTCTCATTCCCCTATCCCCACCCCCTCTTAGGTGCAGCAGGATGGCAAGAGAGGGCTTGAGTTATATATTTCTCTTCCTCCACTTTGATTTTTCGCTTCCTCCAGGTAGAGGCTAGAGCTAGCTGGAGTTGGGTATTTCCCTTCCCCCGTGTCAGGTAGCTCTGATAAAGCCCAAGCAGAGCAGGTTAGGCTCTGGTTAATTGTTTTTTCCTGAGGGCAGACCTGGTTAAGAACAGAAAGCTCTGGCTTGTTACTTTTTCCCTTCCACTATCGGAAGCGTGAGGGAATTTTTCTCTAATATTTACTGTGAGAACCTGGTCAAGTTCCTGGAGGTAAAACTCACAAAAGCATGGGGCCCCCCATGACTGGGTCCCCTTGGAGTTTTTGTCTCTCAGACATGTCCATGCTGAGCCTCCAGCAATTATTCAAATACAGTTCAGGTTTTCCTGCCCGGCACTAGTTCCTATGGAGGTCTGTGCTCATGGGTCTCTGCTCGGGTAAGTTTTGATTCTCTCTATCTGCCTGTCTTATTTGGTCAGCCATTCGCCCTGTGACCTCACTTCTCTGATGGATCTAAGAGTTGATTTTTCAGTTCGTTCAACTTTTTATGTGCTAGCACAGATTGGTGATTTCTAAGATCATGCCAGATTGGAAACTGGAAGTCCTGTCTGTCTGTTTTTAGGCAGTTTGTTCAACTGTATGTGAATTTGGAGGTTTGTGGGGATTTGATGAGGTACCCTTATTGATTTTG
>NW_007727375.1:27701-31952 GCF_000696425.1 Galeopterus variegatus | reverse complement strand
CATGGGTCTCTGCTCGGGTAAGTTTTGATTCTCTCTATCTGCCTGTCTTATTTGGTCAGCCATTCGCCCTGTGACCTCACTTCTCTGATGGATCTAAGAGTTGATTTTTCAGTTCGTTCAACTTTTTATGTGTTAGCACAGATTGGTGATTTCTAAGATCATGCCAGATTGGGCTGGAAGTCCTGTCTGTCTGTTTTTAGGCAGTTTGTTCAACTGTATGTGAATTTGGAGGTTTGTGGGGATTTGATGAGGTACCCTTATTGATTTTGTTCAGTTCTTGACGCAAGTGGGAGTACTGAAACCAATCTGGTCATACTACACTCCTGCTACACTAAAGCATAGTTTTTTGTTGCCTTATATATGCCAGAAACTGTGCTAAACACTTGGGATACAGCAGCAACTAAGACGGCCCTGTCTCTCCCCCATGGCATTTGCCTGCCATTAATCTTTCAAGCGCCAGCCTCAAATACTCCCTGCTGTGAATCTCAGCTTGTAGCATGCTGCTAGGGAAGCCATTGAGGCATCACCCTGCTCCAGAATTCTTGGTTTCGAATTAGACCAAGATGCATCCAAAAGGTAGTGAAGATAATCAGTGAAGGGTCTTGAACCTCTCCAGATGCCATGTTTACATTTCATATTGTTACCCTCTGCCCTGGATAGCTGCCTTGAGGCCAGGAGTTGGTGTTTTAACTGCAGAGAAAATATTTTCCTAGCACAATCTCCAGCTGATAAAAGAGGTCATTTTTTGTATGCCAATCTCAAAGGTAGACGATGACGCAATCTTACTTATGAAGACACCTTAGGAGATAAATGAATGAGGAATCCTTGCCACAGCTCTGTGGTGTCCAATATTAACATCTCTACATGCATCCCTGGTAGACTTGCTCTTCCTCCATCAATAGAAAAATCCTCCTTTGTTCCTAATTATATAGGACAAAGCCTCAGATTTAAATTAGTCTAAGAATCAGCATCCCAAATGGACATTCTCATGCTTATCCTATTTGTATCAACACTCCATTGTATTTCCAAACAAAAAATATCTGAGCAGTACATGACATTTTGTTTGCTTTTCCTTTTTGTTTTAATCTAAGAATTTGGACTAATTGAGTGCTGTTGCCACTTGTCTCCAAGGGAACATGATTCAGTGATTCTCTGTTGCTATGGGGATGAGATTATAGGATTCAAATGCACAGCATGTTCTGTTGCTAAGGTGATTACAGGCATCTTCGCTTTCTGTATCAGAGCCTGCTTTGTCACAGATTTTAGCCATGGATAAACAGAGCTTGAGGTCTTAGGTGCCAAGAGAGAGAAGGAAAATTAAGCTTTTTGAAAAGTTTTGGAGGAAGCGAAAAAGTCTACTTGCTGCTTGACCTGGGTGGCCTCATTGTGACAGCCAGGAAAATGGATGTCATGGTTACTGTGTCTTCAGGGAACTGGCTCCAGGGTAGGATCCAGTGACTGCCAGTTCTCTATAATGGACAGATGGCTTGTCCAGGGCCACCGACGAGCAGAGAGACCCAGAAGGCTTGGATGTTTCAGAAGGTGTCAAAACCTTTCAGACTTGCAGTCCAAGGGGAGATGGGGATTGAGGGAAAGGAGACATGAAGGAAATTTCTGAGACTCTGGACAATTCTATGTCCTGATTAGGTTTTAGTGACAACGGCATATGTATTAGTCAAAATCGATCAACTGCACACTTATGTACTGCAGTTTATGTTCTGTAAAATTTTACAGTTTATCTCAATAAAAGCAATTCTTCAAACTGGACAGGGAGAAGGCAGCCTTGAAGAGCCACAGGAGAACAGCCCTACAGTGACTCTAAAAAATATTTTTTGTCCGGTATAGAGCCAGTTTAGCATTTGCTGCAGTGTGTCTTGCCTGCTTTTCCAGGGCAGGGCATGAAGTTTAGGCTTGTGTTTGACACATACCACCCTGCTCTAGCCTCTGAGGAAGATCACATCTGACTTGCCTTCCTTTTCCCTCACTCCAGGACATCTGAGTGTCCCCAGAGTTTCTTGTTCTTTGTTGTCCTGCTCCCTTCCAATACCAGGAGAAGGCGTCCAGAAGACATAGCATTGAGATAGGAGTTCAGGGAGCAGAGTTCTAGTCCCCACCTTGTCACTAATCCACCAAACATTAGCTAAACTCTATGGGTGACAGTTTTCCCATGTGCAAAACGGGGTTAGTAGCTTTCAGAGCTACCGTGGGGGTCAAAGCGCATTGAAGGTGTGCTATACAAAGCAGAGATATGTGCTCTGCAGAGAGGGAGACTGGAGGCTGCTTTGTGATGTAGGAAATGGGTGCAAAATGGTGCAAAAATGGGTGCATGGCTTCTATTTTGGGGAGAATCAAGAAATGAATCAGGTGGAGGAGGCATTTCAGAACAGGGTGATCAAGCCAAATTCTTCTGCTGCTTCCTATCTGTGTGATTGGGCCAAGTCACTTTGAGTTTCTCCTACATCTCAAAGTGTTGTGTGCTTGGGCTGTTGGAGCCTCAGTTTACATATTTGTAAAATGAGGATAACAATAATAATAATAACATATATCTCACTGACTGTTGAAAGAATTTAATCAGATCACATGTGACAGTGTTTAGCATATATTAAGTGCTCAATAAATTCTTCTCCTCCTTCTCTTTCATGTCTTTTATCTTTGTCTATGTCTTTGCTTTTTTTTTTTTATTGTTGTTGTTTCTGCAGAACCAGCTCTGTTTCCTCCCTTTTCTCATTCTTTTGTAATTCCTTCACAGATTCATTCATAGTTTACAGTGGGGTTTGCGGGGATCTCCATGTTCCTTTTATAAAGCCTTGGGCTGGATGATAATAGACCTATCTAGGGGAGGTGAAAACCCACAGGGAGAGAGGACAGACATGGAAGAGCTAATTTAAGTGAGAGGCCTCCTTCAACAAACAGCCATAATCCTTTCTCTCTTCTGCATGAAAAGGGGTTTGGGTGAGCAGACAAAGTGACAGATTGGGGAGATTGAACTTTCAGAGGGGAGAGACTATGCTCCCTCAGCCCTGCAAGGAAAGTGCAGTGGGAAAAAGATTTAGGAGGCCTCACAAACACTCCAGGTTCCCCAGGCTAGAGGACATCCCTCTTCCACCTACCCACCTCTGGGTGCAGAGGCTAGTGTACTTGCTTGAGCTAGGACACTGCTCCCACCTATCCATCAGAGGGGGTGAAGGGCAAGGATGAGGTGGAGACTGAGAAGGTGAGTCACGAGTGTTGGTCTACCGTTGAAGGTCAAGGGCTGGGTCTTAATCTGATTATAACTCAAAGGGTCTTCCCAGGACAGGGCCCTGATAAAATCCAACTAGTTCTCTTGCTATTGTTGTCCCAGAGGAGACCTGGAAGAAGATTGAGGCACAGAAAAGGCATAGTATGAGCCAGTGCAGTTAGACAAAAGAACGCATATGGATTGAAAAAGAAGTTAGGGGCCGGCCCCGTGGCTCACTTGGGAGAGTGCGGTGCTGCTAGAGGACGCGGGTTTGGATCCTATATAGGGATGGCCAGTGCGATGGCCGGTGTGCTCACTGGCTGAGCGTGGTGCAGACCACACGGTGCCGAGGATTGCGATCCCCTTACCGGTCAGAAAAAAAAAAAGAAAAAGAAGTGAAATTAGCTCTGCATTTAGATAATACGATCCATATATAAGGCCCATGAATGGCCAGTGATTAATGTTTCTTAATTCTCTTCTGATCAGTAGATTCACCCTCCTTCCCTCTCTCTGCTTGCATGTTATTCACTGAAGACACTGTAGACTTTCTTGCAGCCTGGATTTTGCAGACTGTCTCATTGTACCACTGGACACATTTTTCTGCTGCCCCCTATATTTCCTGTAATTTGGTATTTCGATCCAAGGACTTAGTCAGATTTAAGGTTTTTTTCCCCCCAGGATTACTCATAGGTGATGTCGTGTGCAACCAGACCGTGTCTGGTTTTCTTACGTTTTCAAAAAGATGTCAGCAGTAATTGGTGATCATTGCCTAAGGGTTCATTAAGGATTGCAAAATGATAAACGTTCTATTTCTATTGAGCCTTAATTTATTGGTCCCCCCTTATCAGTTATTTGGTTACTCCGAGGTACCATTTATATAGGGAGACAACATACGTGTTTGCTTCCCCCCCCTTTTATATTCCAAACTTCAAAATGATTTAGTCTCCCAGCATCTTCCAAAGGTGATTAATGAATATTTTTTTTTCCTTTTTGTCTTTTTTCGTGACCGGCAACGGATCGCAACCCTCAGT